>NW_028153558.1:0-34476 GCF_964211835.1 Anser anser | reverse complement strand
TCTTTTCATGTTGGAAAGAAGAGTATAAACAGAAGGTGTAATGCTTATACTGCATTTATTTGAAATGGAACGAGGAAGTCCACAAAGCTGTTGAAAACTGCAAAGGCTGGGAAATAGTATTCAAGGTAGTTAAAAATAGAAACCTCATTCCTTTATGACAGATTTATCAGTTGAAAGGCAAAGAATAAATAAGTCATAATAAATAATACATAACTAATATTAATTCTATCCTACTCTGCAATAATCATGAGAGGAGTTTTGGTAGAATTTCAACACTATATATATATTTATTTATTTTTCTGAAAAAAATGTGTGCTATCAAAATGAGATCCTGTACACATGCTTAAAGTCCTTCAGTTACGTATATGAAACATTTCAGTGTGTAAGTTTACCTCATAAATAGTTGAACACCAAGTCAGGGGGAATCCAGAAAAGCTTTTATTTCTTTAAGAATCTGGAGGCTAAGTAATTGCATTACACATTAGATGGCATTTAGGGGAGAGGGGGTCCTTCATGCAAAAGGACTAAGCCAATAAAAATAAGCATTAATGCACATGCCTACATTTATTGGAAGCTAAGATTTAATGGTTTTCCAGCAGAGGGTTGAAATTTGCTGTGATAGTGTAAATTGTTTAAGAGTGGAACTATTTGTTTTATTTTCACTAATTTAACCTCTTTGAAGATATCAAAATTTTGATTCTCTTCAGCAAATGAACAAATGTTTATTTAATTGCTATAATTGTGCACACTCAACTGAAATAAATTATATATTTTTTAAAAAGCATAACATGTATAAGTTAAAAGTTTTAAAACTTGTTTTCTGGTTAATGAAGATGTCATACTGATGAGATTAAGTTTATTTTTTAAGACATACAATTTTGCTGCAGACCTGAAAGAACATGGAATGCCTACCAGGTACCTGAAGAGGGATTTTAAATGTAGATACATAAGAGATCCATAATCAGGGCTGTAATCTGCCATGTTTTATTCTTTCCTGTTTGGGGATGGAACACATCCAAATAATAAAGGCACTTGCACCCACAAAAATGTTTTTTATTCAATTTACCTTGTGTTGTAAATTAACTTTGTAGATGAGTTTAGAGAAACTAAGTCAAATATAAAGATATGGCAAATATGATTCGTTATGCGTCAGTAACTGTGTAGCACTGCAATACCATATTACCATTACTACTACAGGGCTGAAGTTTTCCAGGCCTCCTTTGTCAGAACATTTTTTGACCTGCCTTCAGCTTTGTTTCACTTGGTTTAGCTGTGGCAGCAAGTTCTCTAATTGAACAGGTGGTAGTGGCAATTTTCTCCTAGTTTTAGGTATCTGTATGTAGCACAACCATCGTTTGATATAGATAGCAGTAACAAGCAGATATGTTGCAGAATGAGATATTTACTAGTATAACACAGTGAAACAGTGTAGAGAAATACAGATCCAGCACACTGGAATCAGGCCTCAGGAAGTGGGGACATAGGATGTAGAGAAGCTCAGGCACGAGATCATAAGGGATGGGGCACAGGTTTGGTACTGGAGATAACACAGCTTTAAACAGCTCATGTAAAGAAATGCAGACTTGTAGCTGAACAAGACTGGTTTTAGGGGTAAAAAGAGAATACAGAATTGATACCTGCAAGACACCAAAAATGGTAAACTTGGATGTAGCATGGAGCTGCAGACCCATGGAGAAAGAGAAAGGTGCAGAAGCATGTTAGCAAACATAAAAATGACCCCAAGTGAATCATAAAGTGGTGGTTAAAAAAAATGGTAAGAGATTGTAAAAGAAACATCAACATTATCATCAGCACATTGTTCCTGGTGAAGGACTACAGTTGCCCAGTGTAATCCTGTCACCTCCATTACCACATAAACTAGAATGAAATCACCAACTTTAGGGTCCATCATAGAAGGGAAAGGTGAGTATAACACCAGAAATAGACATAGTAACTATGAATTGTGTGCACAACAATTTTAACTGCATTATTGTTTTCTTTCCTGTAACAGTTAGCTTAATAATGGTTAGACTCAAGATTTTATTTGTGCTAGCAACAAATTCTTGGCTTTCCATACAAAGATGGTGCATTTCCTGTTTGCCCATAAATAACATTTTAATGTAACACTTTGTATAGTTCTCTTTTTTTTTTTGGCATGCTTGACATTGGGTATTATATCAATATTTATTTGTTTCTGTTTTTGATTTTTTTTATTATGCAGCATCAAATTTTTATTTTTTTCCCATTAGTCTTACCATGTTTAAGTGCTGATAAGATTGAAAACAAATAGTATTTTAACGGCAGTTTGGTGGAGAGGAGTTAACACCCCCTAAAATGTGAATTTGTTATTTTTAATTACTAATATTTTGATGTAAAATTTTTGTATTCCTTACTTATATGTCATTGTAGGAGATAGGGTATATTAAAAAAAATCACAAAACAACAAAAAAGAAAAAAGAACAAAGAAGTAATTTTATGTTGGTTTTGTCTGTCTGTCTGTGATTTTGATTAAAAGGTTTTAGTAGTAGTATCATGAATGCATACATATCTATGACATGCATATTATGTGTATATATATATATGTATGTATGTATTTCTATTCCTTAATTGAAAAAGGCCTTTTACAGTGAAGATATTTTAAAATTTAAAAAGCTAATCCCTGGTATCTTTATTTTGTTTAATTACTTTGTCCTATGAAACACCTGGTTTGAACAACTGTAGAACTGTAGAACCCTGCAGGGAGACATAATTGCTGAAAACTTCATGAACTCAAAGATAAAGGGTTTACCTAGTTTTCATCCATTCCTTGTAGTAAAAAAATAGTGATTAATGTTTACAGAGTTAAGCAATACTATTGGCAATAATTAAGTATAAATGTTAAATGATGGATTTCATAATTTTCTGCCTCAGAAGAATAGTAACATGCTCAGTAATAACTAAATTTATTATAACTATATTAATAAATATATTAATATTATATATAATACATATAAAGTATATAAAATATAATATATGTTATAATATTATATTACATATATTAATAAATAAACTAGAAATACCTTTTTATTTATTTATGGTACGTTGATTATAACATGGAAAACTATTCTATATTATTTTCATTTAATGTTTTTTTTTGTTTGTTTGTTTAGCTCTGGAGTTACATAGTAATACAAACAATTGCTCATACCTGATATTTGTTTGTTTGTTTGTTTGTTTGTTATCTAGATGATAAGTACATGCTGTAAGGAACAGAAGTCTTGGGACTCTTAGTTATTCTGATATTCACATCTTTATGTTTTTCACTTGCTAACTTGTATATAGCTGAAAAGAAAAATTATAGCAGTCAAGAAAGAAGACTATGTTTTCTCAATATTGATTCTCCCTCTCTGTCCTTTTTGCTTCTCTCTCTTAGAGACTGTATATTTCACACCTACCGCAAACCTCCATAATTTCTCTCTGAGATGACTTCTGCAGAGATCTTTTTTTGGTACATGAGACCTTTCTGGAAAACAGCAACACTTGAAAACAGCTGTGTCATCTCAGAGAAATATAAAGGACAGAGATTATAATCACTGAGTGTCCATTAACCTGTGCAGTGATAACAGTCATGTTCTTTTTCTTTATTATTATTATTGTTACTGTTATTATCATTATCAATATTATTTTTTTTCACACAGACTGTGTGAAATTTAGATGTTGTTACTGTTTTTGACTTAATTTTAATAATTAATTATCAAAGTTAATATTGAAGCAGGCAGATACTGATAGTGTAGCTGAACATCTTTCCTGTCTTTCTTGTCCTACGTCGTCCCAAAAATCTAATGTGTTATACTACTTTTAAATTTATTCCTGACATCCCTACAAAGACTTTCTGTACTAGAAATTAAATCTCTTCTTGGCTAGTCATTGGTTGCGGGGAATAATTTCTCATGTTCATTTGTGTTTTTACAGAAGTCTTTCAAAACCTTGAACTATTATCAGGCCTCCTTGTCAGCTTTCTCCAAATGTAGAACCATAGAATCATTTAGGTTGGAAAAGACTTTAAGATCATCTGGTCCAACCTTTAACCTAGCACTGCCAAGTTCACCATTAAAACCATGTCACTAAGCACTTTTTTTGAAGAACTCTGGGGGTGGTGACTCAACAACTTCTCTGGGCAACCTGTTCCAATACTTCACAACCCCTTCAGTGAAGACTTTTTTCCTAATATCCAAGCTAAACCTCTCCTGGCACAACTTAAGGCCACCTCCTCTTATCACTTATTGAATAGGAGAAGAGACCAACCCCCACCTCACTACAACTTCCTTTAAGGTAATTGTACAGCACAATAAAGTCTCCCCTGAGCCTCCTTTTCTTCTAGACTGAACATTCCCAGTTCCCTCAGCCACTCATAAAATTTGTTCTCTAGACCCCTCACCAGCTTCGTAGCCCTTCTCTGGACATGCTCCAGTGCCTCGATGTCCTTCTTGTAGTGAACCGAATCCAGTACTCGAGGTGCAGCCTCACCAGAGCAGAGTAAAGGAGGACAATCACCTTCCTGGTCCTACTGGCCACACCATTTCTGATACAAGCCAGAATGCTGTTGGCCTTCTTGGCGACCTGAGCACACTGCCAGCTCATATTCAGCCGGCTATCGACCAATACTCCCAGGTCCCTTTCCACCAGGCAGCTTTCCAGCCACTCTTCCTCCAGCCTGTAGGACTGTTATGCCCAAGTGCAGGACCTGACTTATTGAACCTCATACAATCTGCTCAGCCTGTCCAGATCCCTTTGTAAAGCCTTTCTACCCTTGAGTAGATCAACACTTGCGCGTAACTTGGTGTTGTCTGTGAATTTACTGAAGGTGCACTCAATCCCCTCATCCAGATAATTGATAAAGGGACTGGGGAGAAGTGGCCCCAGTACTAAGACCTGGAGGACACCACTTGTGACCAGCCTCCAACTGGATTTAACTCCATTAACCATGATTCTTTGGGTCTGGCCACCCAGCCAGCTTTTAACCCCTTTTTATCATTACTACATTAATGATAGATCATTAAGAGAGATAATATTACTTAGTAATTATTCCCCAAATCTTACTCATATATTTGAAAACATGGACATAGGAGATTTTGAAGAGGAAAAAAAAAAAAAAAAAAAAAACTTATTTTCTCTATGAAAAAAATTTTTTTGAACAATCATAACCTACAAGAATAAAGGAGCTCTCTTGGACTAGAAGACCTTTTTACATGGAAGTGACTTTTTCCACTGTATGTGCTCTAGTCTCTATAAATGAGTTTAAGTCTTCATAGATTCCCTGTAAGGCTTTCAGAACTTTACTACAAAATATTTTGTGATCCTTTATTGCAAATGTTTGATGAGGAAATCATCCAATTCCTAATGCTCACAAACTTTCTTTTTGTTGCCTTGCTACAGTTCAAACTGCCCTCACAGAATGTCGCTTATCTCAAGCACTAAAGAGGCTTAAAACAGTTTCAGAAAAAAAGTTGTGTTTTCAGTTGTAAAGTTATAGAGTAGCATATTTTAAAAAGTCATTTTGCTGTGACATTCCCATAGCTAGAAATAGTCTCAGATAGTCTTTGTGAAACACACACAGAAAAATGCTTTAGGAAACAGTGATGGTAGTGGTGCTGGAAGGAATTTTTATTATTTATTTCTAGTCTTTATATAGCTTAGGGCATTTTTGTTTTGGTCTTGGTTTTTTTGCTTGTTTGTTTTAAGGGAAACTTCTATGACATGAATAAAGAAACAAAGTAAATGAGAATTTAGATAATTTACCCCAGTTGGACACAAAACACTAAGAATGTTTTGTCCCCCACTATTGTTGCCCTGACTTTACATAATGTAATAACGGAAATTTCTAAAATATCTGGAAAGTTCACTGTAGCCTTTCAGCCAACACTGGAAGCAGAAGCCCAATACTGCAGATTTTATGTCTTAGAGATAAAATGAAATTGAAAAAGTTCAGATGTCAGATGCAAACGAGTTGCATCATATGCACAGATGCATATGGATTTTTCCACTGACAAATTCCTAATCAAGCATTTAGAAAATAAATGTTTTGCGGTGGATAAGATATCAGTTTGCATACTGTGTGTCAGTGCCACTCTTTTTTATGGATTGGAAGTTATTTTTCTTGAATGAGGAAGAAAAAGAGGTAAAGAAGACAGAAAGACGGAAGGAAGGGAAGGAAGAAAGGAAGGAAGGAAGGAAGGAAGGAAGGAAGGAAGGAAGGAAGGAAGGAAGGAAGGAAGGAAGGAAGGAAGGAAGGAAGGAAGGAAGGAAGGAAGGAAGGAAGGAAGGAAGGAAAAATATATAGTCCTAGTTTCATCACTTTTTGCTGAAATGCAGGCAAAAGAAAAAAAAAAGCAAAAAATGAAAATAAGAAATGCAGCAGTCACAGTTACTACATAGCTGTGATGTCAACAGCCAAAATCTAAAGTGAAAAGCCAGAGGGATGAGGAAGAACTAAGAGAGAGACTTTATCTGGCCATGTGGCAATTGTGTCATGTATCTAATATATGGGTTTTACAGTTTAAAATAAAATTTGGAGAGGAGGGTATTCAGGGTCTCTTGTAGTTATATAAATCACACAAAAAGACAGGAGAACTGAATTAGACACAATGAACAATAATTCTAAAAGAACTTCAAAATGAAGATGCATTTCTTTCCTATATAAATTAAGGAAATTAAAATATTAAACTGTTTTCAGTTAAACTGTTCAACTGAACAACTGATTGTTCATCTTTTAAAATTTATTAAGAAACCCTTGTTTGGTAGGGTGGATGCTTTAATTTATTTGCTTATTTTTTAGCTCCGTCCTTTTCCCTCCAAGAAGAAATGGCTAGAGGAGTACATTGTGCTAAATATACATATTTTTTTTTCTCTAAGAATGTCCAGTTGTTTGAATTATTTGTACTCAAACAGTATAAATTTAAAAAGAAATAACACTTGTGTTTCCACTTTGTCATTTGTTTTAAAGGTAGTATTGGCTGCCACTATACTTGTGTAAGCCCAGGATCTCTAATTGTTTTCTGAACATGACTATTAGATCAAGCTGTGAAGAATAATTTGGCTGAGGATTGCTTCATTTTTCTAGATGATTCTCAGGCACATTTGGGAAATAGGTGCCAAGATGCTACCAAAATTGAAACGCTTCTCAGTAGGTGTATAGACAACCTTTCAGTGATTGTGGAACTCAGGCAAAAAATAAGATGATTAGCGATTAGGTGCTGCCTGGGTAGGGGGTAGGCTTGTTTGAAACTAAATTCCACATTATCCTTGTCCTAGACAGCCATGAGTACTGCTGAAATAAAGCAGTGACGGTTTATCTAGCTTTAAATAAACTAGAGGGGACATCATACTTATTCTACACATTGTACGAGAAAGATACTATATATTTCTATACTGTGGAGTACTCAACAGTCCTGTCTTCAGAATGACAACCTACCTTCAAATCAAGCATCAATATGCAGGCCAATCGTTATGTTGTATTTCAACAGGCTGTCTGGTCTGGGCAATGGCAGCATGACAGGAAGTGCAGTGAGCACCTTAGTGCACACTTGTCCCATAGTAAAGGTGTAGCAATAGTGTGAACGCTGAGACTGAGTCCATAATGTCCTTACAAAATGCTCTTTCACTCAAAAAGCACAATGGCACAGAGGCCACCAGTAATATCTACAAGTTGATTTGTCACCTCTTACATTCCTTTTCAGTTATATTCAGAATACCAAGTGGCAGCACGAAGTGTATATCCCATTTTCAGAAGGCAAAGCTAATGTTATCCCTGAATTCAACTTGATCTTGTAGAACTCTATATAAACAGAAGCAAATCCAAGGAGGCCGGAGAAAAACAGTACTCAAATTCCTTGTGATTTCAAATGAAAAGCCAGTTCCACAGCTGCTTCCATGTACTATTTTTGACTGCCGTTGGCCAACCTAGCACATTTTACATCATCTTTATATCTCTGCACCCTCTCTTGGACAGCAAGCTTAATATTCTCTTTGCAGAAGTAGTAACTCCAGAAACTTCAGCATCGTACCAATGTGTTGCTATACTACAGAAAATAACCAGTGCCTTAAAAGTGAAAATCCCTGTGGTTTTCAAAGAATGATTTCAGGACATCATGCAAGATGTAATTCTTGTGCACTGAATTCTTGTGCACACCAGAATTCCTTTCTTAAATGAGAACTAGGAGCAATACACTTATACACTTCATCATGAGGAAAGGAATTAATTAGATGACCTCAAAGGTGCTTTCCAAATCTATTTTCCATTATTCATTGCCTTTTCTCACCTCAGTTCCCCTGGGAACAGCTTGCTTCTCCCCAGGACACATTAATTAAATGCATCAGACTCCCACAGCACAAACAGGTCAGGTGCAACACGTGCAGCATAATCACATTCAGCAAGCTGACACTTCAGGGAAACCCTCTGAGTTGCAAACAGTATTCAAAATCATAAAAACCTGGCTGCAGGTGACAGGAGATGTCAAGCATCCAAGGTTAGAGGTCAAATGAAACTATTTGCTAGAATAGGTGATTTCTTCCAGCCCAAGATATTCTGTGATTCTATGATTTCACCACTTCACCGAATGTGTTCCTTCTCTAAAACAGCAGGTTATTTTCTGCCTGATCTTATAGATGTTATTTGATATTAACAAGGAATGATAACTTTAGCTAAGCACGGGGATTAAAATGTGTAAATATGCATAACAATTCCCTCCATGCAGCCTGGTCAGCAAAGCTCCATGCATTAACAAACTTTACCTATGGGAGAAATGCTTTTTTTTTTTTTTTTTTTTTTCTGGTGTGTGTATGTGTGTGTGTGTGTGTGTTTGTTTTGTTTTGTTTTTCCCAACTTATTAGTCTTCTTCAGCAAATTATATACTTGGCAAACGCAGAGCCCAGAAAACATGGCTCACTTTACTGAGTGAAAATTTTATAGATTTACTGAGATGCTTGTCACTTCATTTCAGTCTTCCGAACTGAAAGCCCTTTATCTGTTGCCACATTCTCACTAATCAAAATATACATACCCACAATCATGCAAATAAATCTTTTATTCAGTGAAAAAGGTAGGAAGACAAAAAAAAAAAATCGTTAAGACACCCACTACCGTTTTCCCCCAACATTTAGAAATTCTCAATAAAAGGAAGAGAAAATCCCAGCTCCATGTTTATTTCCAGCATTCAGTACCCTGAGTCCTGAAACCCTGGAAGTTTTCTTCAGCTACTAGCTCTCTCAAGCTGTACCAATCTCTCTTGCAGCTATAAGAATTAAGACAATTGAACTTCTGAAAGGGATTGCTGGATCTTTTATGAAGAAAATATGGAAAAAAGAAAATATGGCAAAGAAACAAAAATCTAGGAAATTGCTCACCAAAGAAAAACGTTGCATACTCTTAAAGTTGCAATATCTTAGAAAGCTAGAAAATCAAATGTATGTTGGATTGAGAAATTCAAGTGCTTTCCACATGTGGTTAGATAAAATACCAAAGCTCTTAATTGTTTTTATCAAATTGTTTTCATCTATCCTACCCTCACAAGGCCAATCTCACCAATCTCTCATTCAGTGATCAAGCAACCAGAAGTCTTCCATCTTCCTAATTTATGGAACTTATTTTACAGTGTAAAATCTGACCTCTGGATTTAAAATGGGAGAAGGGAAGATATAAGCAGCATTATATTACAACTTATTTCTTGAAAATGATCTGCTGCCTGTTTAAAATAAATAAATAAATAAATAAATATATCTGTAAATGGTGAAATGATATTAAAATTATAACACAACTTTATCTCAAAGGCAACATTCTCAGTATATATGCTACTTGCCCCAGTATGTTTTTCTTAGTAAGCTTTTTTTTTTATTATTATTATTATTTTTTTGCTTGTGAAGTAGCATAGCATAAAGCATTTTAATCCACTGCTACAGAATATTGCCTCCCGTGGGATGGTAAGTGTCATACAGCTGTTCAGTATTTGCCTTTCGTTTTATATACTGCCCAAATAAGGGTGAGGCCTTTTTAAATTTCTTTCACTCACATTATTTGTTCCTTCTTTGTCACTTTTTTCCCAACATGTTTTTATTGTTCTGTTACTGAAATTCACTACTTCCTACACATTGATTCTCCTGGTATCACTAAATAAATGTGGTCTTAGCTCTAAATTCATGTCTTATTCATCCTCAGAACCAAGCAAATGTGACGTTATGACTCAGAGTGATACCTAGCACTGATTGGAGAAGGGTCTTTTACATGTCTGGAGGTGAAATCTATCTTTATAGATAGATTCATTGAATATCATTGAATATCACTGAATAATGTTAAAGAGGTTAAAGAGGCAGATAGGATAAAGAAATGAACTCTTTTTATCATTATTATTATTAAATTTGTGATTTCTGAAAAGAAAGTTATATATTCTTTAGCAATCTCTAAATTATAATATTCTGTACATGGCTATTCACCTTCCTAAGATTCTAGGTGAAATAAGTGAAGGAATTTCCATGCTAATTAAAATAAACTAATTTTAAAATGCGGATAAACTGTCAGTTTATAACATCTTGAGTTCTTAAATGTGATTACCTGTATCAGACAGCAACCTCATAAAGTTTAGCGACTGCAATTTAAACAGAAGCATTTTTGTTACTTCGTCATGGATGTTCCACTAGGTGGAGCTCTAGGTCAAACAGAAGGTACCTTGAATGCTTCATTGTGTTAATTTGGGAGATTTGTTTTAATATCCTCGGTTCACCACATCTGTTGCTATAAAATGAATATCCTCAGTTCACCACATCTGTTGCTATAAAACGAAGTGCAGGACCTGCATCAGCTTTATTTATTTATTTATTTATTTTTATTTTTATATTCACTGTTTATGTGGTGGCATAATTGCCACGAATTATAGGAGGATTAAACAGAAAATCGCAGAAGCTGTCAACCTAGCAGGACCGTTGCTGCAATTTAATAGCATACACAGACACATCAGATTTGTCATGATTCACATTTTTCTTAGCTGTGCTATAAAGATTCTGTTCTGAGAACTTATTAAATAGTAAATCATAAAGTTCATAAAAATTAAAAATTTTGAGACACATTCATATCATTGATCTGCCTTAATTGTGCATAACAGACGGTCTGATAGAGTATAAAAATTCTTAACTAGTATATACATGCAAAAACATTGCATACTGTGCTTCTTCAGGAAAGACTGAAAAGATCAAAATCTTTTAAAATGTGTAAGACCCCGAAACACTAGTCATAAATCAAGCAATTGAATCAAAGGGTATGGCTATGTATTTGTTTGTCTCAGAACAAAGGCTGAATAAGTTTGCATTTTTCAGCAGATAGTTTCATGCTTCATTATTGTCCTGTGGAGCCTTGTTTAAGGAAAGCCATGAACACCTCAGAGGAAGTACTTGCACAGTGATGTTGCCTCGTTTTTTTCCCAGTTTATAAGCTGGGGGGAGGGTTGGGGGTGTGTTATGAAAAAATAAATGTTCACCTTTACTCTTCCTTTATTCACGCTTGTGTTCAAATCTATAGTAAAGATTAACTTGTAGATATATTCTTAAGGAAGACAATCTTTGCTGGTGTTGACAGAGTAAGTGAAAATTTTAATAAAGTAATTTACTAATGACTAAGGTGGTTAAAACTTCAAAAATTCCAGTAGATTTGTACATTGGACCAAGTGAAACAATACAGACTAAGTACATTTCATTCAGTAGCCAGCCATGGCAACATGCATGTTCAGAGATGAAACTACATACACAAAACACTCTGCTGAACACAGCTGGAGAAAACGAGGTTTGTCAGTACAATGTTTCTGCAGTACTGTATGGTTTTGAAAGACAACTTCCAGGAACAAGATGACAATGTGATCAAGGTCTGAATAAGCCATAAGTGCTGAAGTATGTAAGTACATCATACCTTTCTTCTCCTTCTCCTTCTTTCTCCTTCTCCTTCTCCTTCTCCTTCTCCTTCTCCTTCTCCTTCTCCTTCTCCTTCTCCTTCTCCTTCTCCTTCTCCTTCTCCTTCTCCTTCTCCTTCTCCTTCTCCTTCTCCTTCTCCTTCTCCTTCTCCTTCTCCTTCTCCTTCTCCTTCTCCTTCTCCTTCTCCTTCTCCTTCTCCTTCTCCTTCTCCTCCTTCTCCTTCTCCTTCTCCTTCTCCTCCTTCTCCTTCTCCTTCTCCTTCTCCTTCTCCTTCTCCTTCTCCTTCTCCTTCTCCTTCTCCTTCTCCTTCTCCTTCTCCTTCTCCTTCTCCTTCTCCTTCTCCTTCTCCTTCTCCTTCTCCTTCTCCTTCTCCTTCTCCTTCTCCTTCTCTGTCTTTTAAATCATATTTTTTAAAAATAACAACAAACAGGGAGTCAGGTTTGAGTGGTTTGTCCAGTTTGGTTTAAAGTGGGACAAGAACATTTCTGTGCAATGATTTAACCCTCAAGTCTGAGCACTCTGGAGTTCAGAATGGACCCTCAGGTCCTAGCAGTGCCTGGACAAGTTGACACAATGAGGAGTTACACAGGAACTTCCAGCGCACATTGGACAACACAACAAGATGAATTCAAGTCCCAGAAGAATTATACAGAATGGCAAACTGCCCCAAACAGTAAACATTACTAAAAGGGTTAAATACTGAGCTATCATGAGTTTCATTCTGGATGGGACACTCTTTCTCCATTTCTTCTGCTCACTATTTACCAAGGCAAAGAGTATAAGGACAAACATAAAAATAAGAATTACACAGAGACACAGTAAAACCAAAAAACATAGCAGAGAAAGATTTAAGAACAGAGAAATCCTTATTCTCAGCTCACTGGGATATGAAGGCATGCTTGTTCTCCGCTCTTATGATTCCTTACTTCTTCCATGAAATATTATATTTATATATATTAATATATTTATTTTACCAGGACCAATAGAAAGTAGACCCTGTGTGCTACAAGCCAGCCATTTAGAGCTAAGTTAAAAGATGATGATTGGAACACTCTCAGGCACCAAAAAAAAAAAACAAACATTAATTTTCCTTCTCCCACCACTTAGGGTGAAAGCAAATACGGAGTATAGATTTAAGAATGTACTGATTATCTGGGTTTAAGCTTCATTTTTTGGTTGTACACTACATGTGATCAGAGAATTGACAGCAAAACAAACTTATAAATTCCTTTCTGTTAATCAGAACAAGAAAGAAGCCAATTTTCTAACTTAAAATGTATTGCTTGAAAACAAGTGAAAACAAGTGCTGTTTGGCATTGTAAACCAAACAACATCCTGAATAATTAAGTCACTGGAGGATGGGAGACTAGGTTAAGGAAGTGAAAGCGTAGTTTGAAAAAATTACTCTGTGACAAACAGAAAAACTAAAGCAAAGAGAAACTGAGATTTATTTCTTTTTTATCTCATCTCCTGTAAATTACTGAGCATTCTACACAAAATTCATTCTCATTAAAGAGCAAATCTAAAAATTACAAAATTCTGGATGAGAATCAACTTGTTTTATCATGTAAAAAATACACAAATTAAATGCACAGAAGAGACCTTGCCAGTATGGGATACCACCTACAAAATCTAGTAAGTAGCTGTCATCTAAAGATATAGACACATCAGAGGAACAAAAACAACAACAAGAAATTACACACACTCTAAACAACCTATACGCAGTATACTTACATTTGCCCTATTGACAGATGAGGTTTTATTGTGCAGACTTTCATAGAATCATAGAATCAGAAAGTTTTGGATTGGAAAGGACCTTAAATATCCTCTAATTCCAACCCCCTTGCCAAGGGCAGGGACACCTTGCACTAGACCAGGTTGCTCAAAGCCCCATCCAACCTGGTCTTAAACACCTCTAGGGACAGGGCATCCACAACCCCTCTGGGCAACCTGTTCCAGCACCTCACTACCCTCTGAGTGAAGAATTTCCTCCTAACCTCTAATCTAAATCTTCCCTCTTTTAGTTTAAAACCATTCTCTCTTGTCCTATCATTACCTGACTGAGAAAAGAGTTGCTCGCCATCTTTTTTAAAAGCACCCTTTAAGTACTGAAAGGCCACAATGAGGTCACCCCAGAGCCTTCTCTTCTTCAGCCTGAACAGCCCCACCTCTCTCAGCCTGTCTTCGTAGAAGAGGTGTTCCAGCCTCCTAATCATCTTTATAGCCCTCCTCTGGACTCACTCTAACAGCTATACATCCTTCTTGTGCTGGGGGACCCAAACTTGGACATAGGACTCCATGTGGGGCCCACTTCTCTAGCCTGTCCAGGTCCCTTTGAATGGCATCTCTTCCTTCTGCTGTATCAACTGTACCACTCAGCTTCGTACCATCTGCAAACAATATGATCAGAAATTTTGAAATGGACCACTGGTCAGTTGCCTAAGTATAAAATTAGAAGTCTAGGTTGAGATAAACCCCTAAGTATTGTGTGACTGAACATAGGTTAGCATTTGTCTGACCAAGGTCATTGACAGTAATTAATTCAGCAGATAAGGGAATTATTATTTCCTTGTGACTGAGATAGAGATTTTAGGATGGACTATGAAATGGAACACTTACAAATTAAAATGACTGAGGGAAAAATCATAAGCAAGAATATAATTTTTTAGTTTTTAAACCAAATAGCAAATATTGTAGTTAGAGTTTGTGATGTCATTAAAAAAAATAAAAAATAAAAAAAAAATCTAGCCCTGCAATCCTGTCAACTACAGAAGAAAGGTCAGGAACCATGCACATTATAAGTCAATACAGTTACTCACATTTTCTTGTATTCAGGTTTATCTTAAATTATCCGGCTTATCTTTCATTCAGATACCACTTCAAGTCTTTATATTAGGTTTCCAACAAAGAAACTGCCACAAAGAAATAACATCTAATGACTGTTTGTAATTTCTTGGGCTTCAAACTGAATAATTGACTACTTAAGCAAAGATTTATTTATACTAAGACAAGACACGTCTTATAATACTGCTTATTTAGGGGTATTTCTTTTTTATTTTTTCTTCTTTTTACAAAATCTCTGTATTTCAAAACTGGATAGTCTCCATTAGTACTTAAGTAGATATCCTTAAGCAATATAGCTTTTCTTTGGATTGCCTGTCATTATATATTCTGATAAAACCAAATCAATCAACCAATCAAACTAACAAACAAAAACAAAAACAATCACAACAACAAAAAACACCCACAAAACAAAAGGACACAAAACCCTAAAAACAAACAAAAAAAAAAACCAAACAAACAAAAAACATAAAACAATACACAAAACTTCCATACGTGGTAATTTAGCTAATATTCCGTGAATTATAACAGTTAAAGATTTTTGTTCTTCCTAAATGACAGTTCAACATCAACATGAAACATCAGTTTAGAAAAGTGTGCATTTTATTTCTGCTAAAATACTGTTCTACTCTGAATTACAGAACAGTTGAGGGAACCTCTGGAGATCATCCTCTGCTCAAAGCAAGGTCACCTACACTAGGTTGCTCCAGGCCATGTCCATTTGGGTTTTCAATATTTCTAAGAATGGAAACTCAGAAACCACTCTCTGCAACCCATTCCAGCATTCAACAACCCTTGCAGTAAAGTTGTGGGTTTTCTTTTTCTTTCTTTTTCTTTCTTTCTTTCTTTTTCTTTCTTTCTTTCTTTCTTTCTTTCTTTCTTTCTTTCTTTCTTTCTTTCTTTCTTTCTTTCTTTCTTTCTTTCTTTCTTTTTTTCTTTCTTTCTTTCTCTTTCTTTCTTTCTTTCTTTCTTTCTTTCTTTCTTTCTTTCTTTCTTTCTTTCTTTCTTTCTTTCCTTTCTTTCTTTCTTTCTTTTCTTTCTTTCTTCCTTCCTTCCTTCCTTCCTTTCCTTCCTTCCTTCCTTTCTTCCTTTCTCTCTTTCTTTCTCTCTTTCTCTCTCTTTCTTTCTTTCTTTTCTTTCCTTCTTTCTCTCTTTCTTTTTCTTTTTTTTCTTTGTCTTCTTTCTCTCTCTCTTTCTCTTTCTTTCTTTCTTTCTCTCTCTCTCTCTCTCTCTCTCTCTTTCTTTCTTTCTGTCTTTCTTTTCTGTTTTGTGTATGTGTGTTTGGGTGGAATTTACTATTTTTATACTTGTGCACTTCACCTTTCATCCTGTCAATGGATACCACTGAGAAAAGTCTGGCTTCATCTTTATTCACACACATCAGATATTTGTACCCACTGATGTGATCCTCTCTTATCTTCTCTAAGCTAAACAGTCACCCCCAGGGACGGTGATGCCACCACTTCTCTGGGCAACCCATTCCAATGCCTGACTACTCTTTCTGAGAAGAGAAAGAGTATTCTTTCTGAGAATTTCTATCCTAAACCTCCCCTGGTGCAACTTCCTTTCAGGTACTTGTAGAGATCAAGAAGGTCTCCCCTGGAATCTCCTCTTCTACATATTCAACAACGCTACTTCCTTCAGCCACTCCTGATAGGACTTGTGTTCCAGGCCCTTCACCAGCTTCATAGACCTTCTCTGGACAAATTCCAGGGCCTCGATTTCCTTCTTGTACTGAGGGGCCCAAAGCTGAACACAGTACTCAAGGTGCGGCTTCAACAGATCTGAGTACAGGGGAACGATCACCTCACGGATCCTGCTGACTACACTATTCCTGATACAAGCAGGGATGCCATTGGCCTTCTTGGCCACTTGGGCACACTGCCGGCTCATGTTCAGGCAAGCATCAATCAGCACCCCCAAATCCTTTTCCTCTGCACAGCTTTCCAGCCACTCTGCCCCAAGCCTGTAGCGCTGCACAGGGTTGTTGTGGCCAAAGTGCAGGACCCGGAACTTAGCCATGGTGAACCTCATCCCATTGGCCTCTGCCCATCAACCCATCCTGTCCACGTCCCTCTGCAGGGCCTTTCTACCCTCCAACAGATCAACACTTCCCCCCAACTTGGTGTCATCTGCAAACTTACTGAGGGTGCACTCAATTCCCTTATTCAAATAATCAATAAAGATATTAAAAAGGATGGGCCCCAATACCAACCCCTGGAGAACACGACTCGTGACCGGTCACCGCTGGTCACTGGGCATGTGTTCACCACCACTCTCTGGGCCTGGCCGTCCAGCCAGTTTTTAACCCAGCAAAGAGTGTACCTGTCCAAGCCAGGGGCTGTCAGCTTCTCCTGGAGAATATTATGGGAGACCGTGGCAAAGGCCTTGCTGAAGCCTAGGTAGACTACGTCAACAGGCTTTCCCTCATCCACCAGGTGGGTCACCTGGTCATAGAGGGAGATGAGGTTGGTCACAGAGGACTTGCCTTTCATGAACTCATGCTGACTAGGCCTGATTCCACAGTGGTCCTGCATACATTGTGTGATTGCATTCAAGATGACTTGTTCCATCACCTTTCCTCACACTGAGGTCAAGGTGACAGAACTGTAGTTCCACAGATCCTCCTTATGACCCTCCTTATAGACGGGTGTCACATTAGCAAGTCTCCAGTCATCTGGGACCTCTCTGGATGACCATGACTGCTGATAGATGATGGAAAGCAGCCCAGCAATCACATCCTCCAACTCCCTCAGCACCCTTGGGTGGATTGAATCTGGCCCCATGGACTTGTGATGGTCCAGGTGGAGCTACAGGTCTCTAATTGTTTTTGAACTGTGGGGAGGTTCTTCTGCT
Organism: Anser anser; assembly: GCF_964211835.1. Classification (NCBI taxonomy): domain Eukaryota; kingdom Metazoa; phylum Chordata; class Aves; order Anseriformes; family Anatidae; genus Anser; species Anser anser. Next base: position 16,851 of record NW_028153558.1, on the reverse strand, counting down.
CCCCATCCCAGACTTCCAGGTCAGGAGGCCGAGTACCCCAAGGATAAGTGGCCTGGCTAGTAAAGACAGAGGCAAAGAAGGTATTAAAGACTTCAGCCGTTTTCTTATCCTTAGTAGTCATGTTCCCCCCTGCGTACAGTAAAGAATGGAGACTCTCTTTGGCCCTGTTCTTGCCATTAATATATTTATAAAAACATTTTTTGTTATCCTTAACCATACTGGCCAGGTTGAGCTCGTACTGGGCTTTGGCCTTCCTGATTTTTTCTCTGCATATGCTGGCAATTTCCTTGTATGCTTCCTGAGTTTCCTGCCCCTTCTTCCACCAGACATAAACTCTTTGTTTATCCCAGACACTCAGCACAAGTTCCCTGTTCAGCCACGCTGGTCTTCTTCCCCACTGGCTCATCCTACAGCACACAGGGACAGCCTGCTCCTGCGCCCTTAAGACTTCCTTCCTGAGGAGCATCCAGCCTTCCTGGACCCTTCTGCCCTTCAGGAACGACTCCCAAGGGACCCTCCCTACCAGTATCCTGAATACTTCAAAGCCAGCCCTCCTGAAGTCCGAGGTATGATTATTTAGCTATAGATATAGATAGACAACCCCATGGAAACAGAACAGTTTTCAAATATTTTGTACACAGTATGCTGTCTGTTATCCATAGCTAATGCAGAAGAGAGGTTCAGTGAAAGACTTGGTGATTCTTTTTATGTTTACACAGACACTTATGACATATACAGGAAAGAATTACTTTTTTTTTTTCCAAGATGTCTGCTGGAAAAACTACACAGCAGGCTGTAAGCAATCCAGAAGATTCGTAGAGTACATTCAGGATAAGTTCCTGGTCCAGGTATTAGATAAACCATACAGAGTAGAAGTGTTACTGGACTTGGTGCTCACCAATGTGGAAGAGCTCATTAAAGAGACAGTCTGGGCTTCAGTGACTATACCCTTGTTGAGTTTGTGATCTTGAGGAATACGGGCGTGGCAAAGAGCAAAGTTTGGACCCTAAACTTCTGAAGAGCTAACTACAAGCTATTGAAAGACCTAGTAGATGAGATCCCCTGGAACACTGTCCTTAGGGACAAAGGAGATGAGCAGAGCTGGCAACTCTTTAGAGATGTTTTCCTTGGAGTACAAGAACTCTCAGTCTTCCTGTGTAAAAAAAGCGGGCAGGGAGGGCAGACAACCAGAATGGCTGAGCAAAGACCTACCGGGTAAACTGAGGTGCAAGAAGGAAATGCACAGGCAGTGGAAGCAGGGACACGCGGCCTGAGAAGAGTACAGGGATGCTGTCTGGATGTTCTGGGATGGGATAAGGAAAGCCAAGGCACAGATAGAACTGAGCTTGGCAAGGGATAGAAAGAGTAACAGGAAGGGATTCTATAGGTACATTGCTCAGAAAAGAAAGGCCAAGGAGAGCGTACCCCCTCTGATGGATAAGAAGGGTGAACTGGTAATGACAGATATGGAGAAGGCTGAAGTACTCAACAACTTCTTTGCCTCAGTCTTCACTGACAGTCAGGCTTCCCAAGTATTTTGTTTCCCTTAACCCGTACATGGAGGCTGGGGGAGAGAAGTCCCACCCACTGTAAGCGAAGCGCAGATTCAAGACCACCTGATGAAACTAAACAAGTACAAGTCTATGGGGCCCTGATAACATGCATCCAGGAGTCCTGAAGGAATTGGCTGATGTAGATGTCAAGCCTCTCTCCACCCTGTTTGAAAAGTCCTGGTAGTCGGGCAAATTCCCTGGTGACTGCAAAAAGGGAATCATCTCTACCGCTTTTTAAAAGGGTAGAAAGGAGGACCCAGGGAACTACAGACCAGTAAGCCTCACCTCTGTGCCTGGCAAGATCACGGAAAAGATCCTCCTGGAAGCAATATTAAGGCACATGCTAGACAAGGAGGTGATCAGAGACAGCCAGCATGGCTCCACAAAGGGTAAATCATGCCTGACCAATCTGTTGGCCTTCTATGATAGAGTGACTGCATCACTTGATGAAGGAAGACCAATCGATGTCATCCACCTGGACTTCTGCAAAGCCTTTGACATGGTCCCACATGATATCCTGGTCTCCAAATTGGAGAGATATGGATTTGATTGGTGGACCATTCAGTGGATGAAGAGAGGGCTTGAAGGTCGCACCCAGGAAGTGGTGGTCCAAGTCTACGTCCAAGTGGAATCCGGTGGTGAGTGGTGTACTGTATGGGTATGTCCTGGGACTGTTATTGTTTAATATCTTTGTCAATGACATAGACAGTGGAATCGAGTGCACCCTCAGCAAATTTGCATATGACACCAAGCTGAGTGGTGCAGTTGATACAACAGAAGGAAGGATGCCATCCAAAGGGATCTGGACAAGCTTGAGAAGTGGGCCCACGAAAACCTAATGAGGTTCAAAAAGTCAAAGTGCAAGGTGCTGCACCTGGGCCAGGGCAATCCTGAACATGAGCACAGACTGGGAGAAGAACTCATTGAAAGCAGCTCTGCAGAGAAGGACTTGGCCATTCTGGTGGACAGAAGGCTTAACATGAGCCAGCAGTGCGTGCTTACAGCCCCAAAGGAAAACTGCATCCCAGGCTGAATCAAAAGAGGTGTGACCAACATGTTGAAGGAGGTGATTGCCCCCCTCTATTCTGCCCTCGTGAAGACCCACCTGGAGTACTGCATCCAAGTTTGGGACCCCCAGCACAAGAAGGATGTGTAACGAGCAAGTCCAGAGGAGGGTTACAAAGATGATCAGAGGGCTGGAGCACCTCTCCTATGAAGAAAGGTTGAGAAAGCTGGGGCTGTTCAGACTGAAGAAGAGAAGGCTCTGGGGTGATCTCATTGCGGCCTTTCGGTACTTAAAGGGTGCTTATAAAAAAGACGGAGAGGGACTCTGCTCAATCAGATAATGATATGACAAGGGGGCATGGTTTTAAACTAAAAGAGGGGAGATTTAGATTAAAGGTTAAGAGGAAATTCTTCACTCAGAGGGTGGTGAGGCACTGGAACAAGTTGGCTAGAGAGGCTGTGGATGCCCCATCCCTGGAGGTGTTCAAGACCAGGTTAGATGAGGCCTTGAGCAACCTGATCTAGTGGGTGGTGTCCCTGCCTATGGCAGGGGGGTTGGAGCTACATGATCTTTGAGGTCCCTTCCAACCTGAGCCATTCTATGATTCTTTCTTATTGCTGATTCAGCATTTTGGCCATGAGCACAGATAATCTTATGGGCTCACTTTGCCTGGGTTTTGGACTAGTTTACTATATCTATAAATGAGTTAGCTTTGTATGAACCAGTCTTAGGAAATAACCGGACCAGCTTTGGCAACTTTTATTAACACAGCCTGATCTACTGTTGTTACTGGAAAACAGGCACTACCTTATCTTATTTACAAAAACCTTGGTTAACTTTACTCTTACTATAGAATATGTACTGTGCAAATACCCCTGAAGGAAACAGATATATTAGGAGAATACAGATATAAATCTAGTCTGCCAACGAAACCTTGCCTTCTTGGACACTGTGGTATTGACTTTTTTATTGATTTTTCTTGTACTTCACAGATAGGGTAGCAAAAGAAAGCATTTCCTGTTTTCCCAAGTCTTCCCCCTAAATTCTTCATACTATTCTGTTGCCTGCTGCAGCCTGAACTGCCTTTATCTCTTCTGGTTATTTCTCCGCAGATACATATAGGCAACCAGATTTATGTACTAATCCCTGCAGTCTTATATTCTAAGCATTTTTTGACACAAAATACTTGTTCCTACCTATGTACAAACAGGACATAGTGGACAATAACTACAGCTATATAAATAATCATAGTAATAAGCCTTGGGAGTGACTGTGATAAAGGATGCTTAAGTTTCAGTCAACAAGGGATTGAATTTTCTGCCTTTAATAGTAAATTTCACAACTTCTACTCTAGTCCTATGTTTTCAAACTGTGAGTTATGATACCCAAGAAAATCACAGAAAGATTCAAAGAAATTTACAAAGTGTTTATACTATCTGTGTAGCATTAATTACCCAGCTGTTGTTGCCAATTAAAGGCAGTTAGCTGTTCCCTGGCTAATGGTACACTTGTACACAATAATTACAGCAATTTCTCAGAGCACCTAACAGCCCTTTTGAAAGAGACAGGAGGAAGAAGTTCCATTCGGAGGATTTGCCTTCAAAAGCAATAGAAACTTAAAGGGACTTGTATTAGCAAAAACATTTAGGAAATGCTGATTACTCCTGCAAGAAGTAATAATAGCAAAGTTACTTTAATATATATATATTTATTTCAATGTAAAATCTCAATCTAACTTAAGTCACACGACTAATTTAAAGGAGTCCATGATATCAGTTTTCTTTGTGCAAGCAAATTCATGATCAGGTCCCAAAACTCTTCTCTTTTTGTTTCTTATTTTTAGAAAATGTTTTATGTTAACTTTATACCAAAGAGTATTACAGATTCTGTAACATAAAATCCAAGTAGCAAATCTTACCACATAACCAAGTCTGCTGCAGCTGTTTATAAAGTATCATTAAATAAGAGAAACATTTACCATTTTGGTAAATGCCATTCTCTAATTCCATTTAAACAGCATTTATTATTTACAGGATTTTCTATGATGTAAAAATCTGCTGTCCAATCTCCCGATTCGTGTTACACAGTAAGGTATCTGTAAGTGGTGCATAGGTTCAGTTTTCCCTTAATTCTGTACTGTATCAAACACGTGCATGTCCTAATCACCTAACTGGAGGACTTCTCTATTCTCTCTTGGTTACTTTGGCTGAGTTGCTGAATTGAAGGATTACAGGACTATTAACATAAACACCATTTTCTAGCCCAAAGATTAAGCCATTTACTTTGGCGGCAGGAGCCCCAAATTCTATTCCATGTCCTCTGTTTCTTTTAGTTTCTGAATGAGTATCTCAACTCCAGTGTTATAAAACATATCATTATATACAAGGGTACCAACCAACCAAAAAAACAAAACTAAAACTAAATAAAACCAAGCAAAACAATTTTTAAAATAAAAAATAAATTTTAAAATAAAAGATACATAAATTTTTTAAAGGAGTGATAAAGTTCACTTAAATCCAGGAAAGAATTTGGGGCTGTTATCTCAGTCTCTAATAATGATCTGTCCTATGTTTGCAATTACTAAAATCCCAATGAAATTTTAGATGTCATCTGTTATTTACGGGTGCTAAAGCACCTCTTTTCTCAACAAGCCTGCTGTTAAAAAGGTAATAAAACAGTTTGATGGAAACATCTGTCTCAGAAGACTGATCATAAAATTCCATATAGATTCAAAAAGGACTCTGTTCCCTGAATTTAGAGTGTTTCCTCTGAAGTCACTAGACTCCTCAATTGTGATCACTCTGGAGGTTTTGCAAGCACTATGAATATACCTACTTATACAGTAATACGTACTTTTACAGCTGTAGAGGGAATCTTGAGACACCTTCTCGAACTTTGACAAAGATATGCACTGTGTGCTATATCACACACAGATGCATCCTTTCATAACCAGCTGTGCTGAGAACTGTGTTAGGGAAAAAAAACACCACCACCACCAAAAAAAAAACAACAAACAAACAAAAAAAAGATTGAACTTTTGTGTGCCCATGCCAATGTTCTGTGTGAGAGGTATTAAGGCGAATATCAAGTCTGGATGCAGCATTAGGTGAATGCCACAAGGTAGCCAAGCCAAAAGTGGTGTGACAAATTATTTGAATCAGAGCCTTTCAGTCCACAACAAGGGTCTTCACCAGACCCTTCATTTCTCCACTTTCCACTTATGAGACCCTGCCTTCCCATTCATACCTCCAAAAGAGAAAGAAAACAAACAAACAAACAAACAAAAACAACGAACAACAACAACAACAAAATTTCCTCACACCTTTGAGAATAGCAGAGGTTCCCCTGAGCAACCCCACAGTGCACACTGAATGCATTACCTAGGAATGTGTTTTTACTGTCTTTATTTGGGGCATAACAAAGTGGATGGCTCTTACAGTGGATCAGCATTCTTTTTGCATGAGAAGAGAATCTAACCTTTCAGAAAAAGAAGACAAACAAGGCTCAGATGTCAAATGAATCTGAGAGGATTGAATGGGGACTGGCAGACTGGTGCTGAATGTAGAAGGTGACCTGACTTCTCAGAAACACAGCAGAAAAACATTCTTAGACTGCCCCTGCTAGGGATGGGTATATCCAGGCCAGAATGAGAAAGAAGCTCTTCTTTTAGATAGCTCACCTTGGGCTGATCTGCGAATACACCTACCATGCAGTGTGATGAACTTCACAATAAGAGACAGATATTTGGTTTCTATATGAAATATTCACTGCTGCCTAATGACTGATACTGGTCTGAATAAAGTGGCACTGATTAGTGGATGCTTTGGGATTGTTATGAAGATCCTGACACAAAAAAAAAAAAAAAAAAAAAAAAAAAAAAAAGGTGAATTAGATAGAACTGAAGGCAAATACCAAGAAAAATAAGTACCCTTAATACCAGTTCTAGTTGTACTCTTATCTTCCTCTTTCTCCCTAAGAAAGTAGAAAATCAAGTTTTAGACGGCTGTTTTAAAAGAAAGTGAAAACAAGTTTAAAGGTATACACATATATAGAGCTGCAAATGATGGCCGCTTTGTTAAAACCACAAAGATTGTCTTCATATATTGAACTACCAAAATCTTCAGTTTCTGAGCCTAGAATGCAATTTTCCCTAAAAACAGAATCAGAGAATAGAATCATAGACTCAGTTACATAGGAAAAGACCTCCAAGATCACAAAGTCCAACCATTAATCTAACTCTGCCAAGTCTACCACTAAACTTAAGCACCACTTCTACATGTCTTTTGAGTACCTCCAGAAACAGTGACTCAACTACTTCCCTGGATAGTCTGTTCCAATGCCTTGCAACCCTTTCAGTGAATAAATTTTTCCTAATATACAACCTAAACCTCCTCCAGTGCAACATGAGGCTATTTCACAGAATCATAGAATGGTTTGAATTGGAAAGGACCTTAAAGATCATCTAATTCCAACCCTCCTGTCATGGACAGGGATACCACCCACTAGACCAGGTTGCTCAAAGCTCCATCCAACTTGTCCTTGAACATTTCCAGGGGTGGGGCATCCACAACTTCTCTGGGCAACCCGTTCCAATACTTTACCACACTCAGAATAAAGAACTTCTTCCTAATGTCTAATCTAAATCTACCCTTTCTTAACTTAAAACCATTCCCTCTTGTCTTATCACTACACTGCCTGACAAAGAGTCCCTCTCCTCCTTTCTTGTACCCTTTAGGTACTGGAAGGCTGCATTGAGGTGTCCCTGGAGCCTTCTCTTCTCTAGGTTGAATGTCCCTAACTCGTTCAGCCTTTCTTCATAGGGGAGGTCGTCCAGGCCTTTCAATCATCCTCATGACCCTCCTCTGGGTTCTAATAGGTCCATGTCCTTTTGCTGGGGTCCCCAGAGCTGAACACAGTACTCCAGGTGGGATCTCACCAGAGCAGAGTAGCCGGGGAGGATGACCTCCCTCAACTTGCTGGTCATGCTGTTTTTGATGGTTTTCATGGTTCAACCAGGATATGGTTGACCTTCTAGGCTACAAGTGCACATTATTGGCTCATGTTGCGCTTCTCACCAACCAGCACACCCAGGTCCTTCTCATCAGGGCTGCTCTCAATCCATTCTCCACCCAGCCTGTATTTGTGCTTGTAATTGCCCCGGCCCAGATGCAGGACCTTCCACTTGGTCTTGTTGAACTTCATGAGATTCTCACAGGACCACCTCTCAAGCCAGTCTAGGTGCCTCTGGATGGCATCCCTTCCCTCCAGCGTGTCAACCACAATACATAGCTTTGTATCATCGGCAAACTTACTGAGGGTGCACTCAATCCCACTCTCCATGTCATTGACAAAGGTGTTACACAGCACCAGTTCCAATACTGATCCCCCCCGAGGAACACTACTTATTACTGATCTCCATTTGGACATTGAGCCATTGACCGCAACTCTTTGAGTGCAACGATCCAGACAATTCCTTACCCTCCGAGTGGTCCTCCCTCAAATCCATGTCTCTTCAATTTAGAAACAAGGATTATCATGCAGGACAGTGTCAAATGTTTTGCAGAAGTCCAGGTAGATGATGTGATGATGTCAGTTGCTCTTCCCCTACCCACCAATGCTGTAACCCCACTATAGAAGGCCACCAGATTTGTCAGGCACGACATGTCCTTAATGAAGCCATGTTGGCTGTCACAAATAATCTCCTTATTTTCCAAGTGCCTTAGCATAGTTTCTAGGAGGATCTGTTCCATGATCTTGCCAGGCACAGAGATGAGACTGACTGGCCTATAGTTCTCTGGGTCTTCCTTTTTATTTTTTTTTTTAAATTTTTTTTTTAATGAAGGTTATGTTTCCCATGTTCCAGTTAATGGGAAATTCCCCAGACTGCCATGACTTCTCAAATATGATGGATAGTGACTTAGCAACTACATCCACAAGTTAGTTTGCTCACGACCCGCAGATATATGTCATCAGGCCACGTGGGCTTCTGCACCTTTACATTCCTTGGGTGATCTTGAACCCGATCTTACCCTACAGTGGGCTGTTCCTCATGCTCCCATTCCCTGCCTTTGCCTTCTTGGGACTTGGGCTATATGGCTAGAACTAATTTCCTCTTGTCCTACCCTATATAAAGACTAATTACAAAACAGTTACTGAGAAATAAATCCTAGGTAGAATACTGGTTACAAAGAGATAGAGCTTATAGGGTCACATTTTAATCAAGACCTGAGGCAGAAGCTTTAACAACATAGACAACAAAAACTGTACTAATTACAGACGAAGAAATAAAAAGTCTTCCAGAGGAGTTTTATGGGAATTTAATTAAGAAAATGAGTATCAGGCAGGACACAGATTCTGGAGGAAAATACTGTTCTAACTCAGGACATTACTTGTTTTTTAATTATTTTAAATTATTATTTCATTTCATTTCATTTCATTTCATTTCATTTTTTATTTTATTTTATTTTATTTTATTTTATTTTATTTTATTTTATTTTATTTATTTTATTTTATTTTATTTTATTTTAATATTATTTTAATTTTATTTGCTGCAGTGCTGAGCTCTATTCAAAGGCCATTCCAGCTTTTCATCATTCCTGACTCCACCAAGCGTAATGTTGCCTCTATCCAATCCCAATGTTTTGTAATGCTCAGATCATATCTGCCAATGTTATTCAAGAATAAGTATTACAGCAACATGGTACTTACTTATACAACACCTATTCCTAAGGGAGCAAGAGTCTCTATGCATTTCAGTGAAGTGGAAAATGTTAGTATTAGTTCATTGGACAGGTTCTCTTCATTTTCTGTCTTTACAAGCAGTAGTAAGGCTTCAGTTTGCCCTAGGGCTACTAAATGAAATGAAAATAAGCTTGCATTAGATGATGAAAACCAAGAAGTAGAAGTAGTGTCAAGACAAAAAATATTACTGCCAATTTGCTATGTGAGGCATCATCCAGGAAAAAACAAACAAACAAACAAACAAACAAACAAACAAAAATACCTTCAGATCCAGATTTTCTATTAAACTTTAAACTCTAAACACATTTCCATTGTGGCTGATCTTATGGCCTTTAAAGTACTTTGTATTTAGAAATATAGCAATAACATTTTTATTTTTATTTTTTAAAGGAAACAGTTTGTTAATACATAAAACTAGTCTCAAATCCCATTTTCCGGTTTTTGTATGTTCTAGCTTAAATAAATGGACTAGCATGCCATGTTTTTCGGTGACTGTATTATAATCTGATGCATACATTATCGTTTTAACTACCTTCTCTCTATTGAAGAGACCAACCACCAGCAGACTGTATTCAGACTATATATATATTTTAAAATCAGTTTTTTTATAATTTTGATCAGATAATAATAATGATAATAATAATAATAATAATAATAATAATCAGCTTTATAATTTTGATCTAGCTCTGCCATGATAATATTGAATGAAGGAATTTCATAGCTACGCTATTTTTTTGTTTGGGCATATCTTCTGTTCAGGGTGCAGAAAATAAGAAGTAAAGCATAACATGTATTAGGTCTATGATATATGAGGTTTTATAGTCAAGGGAATAACCCACAGTAAGGGGCATCATATCAAAATGACATGATTTATCACGTTATTCATAAATGTCGTCAATTAAGTGTCTTTGTTAGGTCACAAAAGGAAATTTAAAAATAGGCTCTTCAGTGAAAGAATCCTCTATGAATTCCAACATAACTATATAATTTAGGAACATCATTTCTATCAATAATAGAAAAATTGCCTAGGAGGGGTCTGAGTGATTAAGTTTAGCAGATCTCCTTCATCCAGTTCATTCTATTAACAGGATGATTGCGTCCTACTGTAATGGAACATTTTGTGGTTATCTGGAAAACTATAACTGACCTGCACTTTATATCCTACATAATTTGATATTTTAGTTTTTATGGTATGTTTCAGTGCAAATTCACCTAGATACTACAGTACTGTGTTACAAACTAGTCTGAGCTAGTGTTTACACTATGAAGTCATATATGCATATAGTGGATGAGGAAATGTTGGTTTAATACACCTATAATGATATTAACACTCAAAACAACTTCATTCTAGTCATTCACTGACAGTGTCTGAGAAACTCTTTAGAGAACTTAGATTCTTAGAGAATTTAACTCTACTAAAGATAGCTATCATCTCCCAGATAGCTAATTGGTATTTATGTCAGATAAAATAATGGAATGAGTCTAATTAAATATGATTAAAACAATTTTTCCTCTTCTCTTGATCAGCAAATTATTCTAATGTTAATATGGGCATCAGGATCTCTGCATTTTCTACTAATCGGTAACTAAATCAAAATATTACTCTAAGTGGATCAATGACTTAAATCAGCCAAAGGACCAGTCTGTCTCGTGGAAGATAGAACAGGCATAACCATTTATTTATTTATTTTATGCTTACCCTAAATTTTGTCAACTCTGAAGATTTCATCTGTACCTCAAAGTGCAGGTAGATAGATAATGGTCCTCTGAAGTACTAGAAGGCTCTGTTATTGTAATTATACCCAGAAAAAGAAAAAGAAACATTATGCTTCATCTGAAAAAGGAATTTACATTGGCTAATAATAATTGCTTAAAATCAAAGCTATAACATTTATTTTGTTACTAGAAAATAGAATAAAAAATGTCCAGAAAGACAAAGTACCTTTCTAATATGTAGGAAGGTTTTCATTTAATTTTCTTGTGATTCTTTCTCCAGAATAGGTCATAATTGCTTATAGACGAAGGACTACAGAGACTTGATAATTATACAGTTTTGTAGCCTTTTCTTTCCCCTAGAATTTAATATTATAAACACTTCAAATGGAAAAAAATTAAAAACAAAATATACAAACAAAAACCTTAGAAATATTCCATGCTGCCAAGACTCTGTTCCCATTGTAGAGAAATGCAAAAATACATGTAGCTTTTAAAGGTGAAAATTTAGACTAATATTTATCAATATGTACCATTTCTAAACCTACCAACCCTACTTTTTGATTTTTTATAGTGTCCTGCATCAAAATCTCTTTCATTCATACAGCATTTTATTTAACTTCTTCAGCAGTGTCATAAGGTGTGAAGAGGACAGTTTTGTTTAACAAGACACAAGCTTGTGTGAAGAGGGTAAGGTGATTTTGAACTGTACTGTGTACACTATAATAAATTGTTTATTCTACACTAAGTTCTATATGGATAATGCAAAGTGATGCCAACTGAGTGTGAGCCAAAGACCACATATAAATCCCAAGTTCATCTCCTACCAATGTACTTTAAGTGGGAATTACAAGTTACTTTGAACTGTAATTAATTGTTATTACAACTAATAACAGCACAGAACGGTGAGAACTAAAACCAAACTAAAACCACCTTCTCCTTGCCCCCTTATTTCCAGGCTCAACTTCCGTCTCAATTCTTCTACCTCTTCCCCTTGCCAGGTGCTGCAGGGGGATAGGAAATGGGCAATGAGGGTTGCAATCAGCTTACACACTTTGCCACTACCTCATTCTCATATTCTTTCCCTGCTTCAAAATGGGGTCCCTACCAATGGGTGCAGTACCTTCCTGAACTGCTCTAACATGGGCTTGTCTCAGATGGCAGTTCTTCAAGAACTGCTCCAATATAGGTCTGCACATGGACTGTACCCTGTACAGGGAGTGCAGGTGTTTGGGAATTGACTTCTCCTGCATGGATTCTCTGTAGGCTGCAGCTACTGCCAGGTACTGGACTCTTTGCACAGAGGCCACCTTTGGATGTCCCCCTGCTATCAAAACCTTGCTATGTAAACACAATACATGCCCAGCAGTCAAACACAGCATATATGCACAACAGCAGAAGAGCAAGAATACTAGTAACATGATGAAAAAAAAATAAAAAAAATCATAAGCTATTCTACATGGAAAAATTAGGTTTGTCACCTAGTTTTTACTGTATGGTTTCTAGACAGTAAATGAAAATTTTAAGTTTAGCAAATGTAATGTCATTTTTTTCAATGTTTTGTCAGCTTGAGTTAGTTTTTCACATCTCTCTTTTTCATGATGTTGTTACAAGCATTCATTCTGTCATACTATCTTGAAATATCATCATTCTGGTACTTTCCAAGATGGCATATTTGGCAAAATAAGATAATTTTTAAAAGCTGCCAAAAACAGAATGAAATCTACTATTTCTATTAAATCAGATGACCATTCTTCCATGTTGCACTGCTCTATATTGTAATCTGTAGAACTGCTGCACTTTTGATTGTCACAAGATTTATGATCCAGATCTTTCAAGATTATAGAAAGAACCTGACACACAGGTGATTTTAATTTTAACAAAAACTGAGTGGGAACAAGGTTTGGGTCAACAGCTGTGAAGAATATCAGAAGAATCTATAAAAACTGACATAGACAACTCTATAATGATGGTCTACAAAGAAGATATAAACTTACTTTGAATAGTTGATAGAAGATCAGAGCAATTTTCTGCATTTTTTTTTTCCTTTGTCTTAACTCAGTTTTCTTTTCATAACATATACAGCTACTGATACTTGTCTAAAAATGAATAGAAAAAAAGTCATTCTAAATGCCAAACCAAAAGTATGAAATTTACTTGATGGATATTTACATATTGTGCCAATCTTCAAAGTCTGAAGGTAAGAAACATTATTCCATATAAATCCAAAACATTTGTGAAATTTATATATAAATTGAAAATGGAAAGCTTGTTTTATAATATTAAGGATAATCCATGAATGCAAGTAAGGTATTTCTACTACTATTGAATTAGTAGCTATGTGTAGTGATGCTTTTTAAAGCAGGATTTGACTTCTTTTTTTTTTTCTTACAATATTTTTTTTCTTAATGTATTCCATGGAAGGAAGGAAGGAAAGTCATTAATAACAAATAATAAGTCTTACTAAGCATGGAGAATTTAGGCTGGAAGGAAGCTTTATCGAAAGCTGTAAGTATGCGAAAATACTGCATCTTAAAGAAAGACATCGTATAATTACATATAAAAATTTTTATCTGGCTACGTCTGACTGCAAAAAGGATGATATTTCCTAGTTTTCTGTACTGCGTAGACGTCTGTGTTCCATGGCTTATTTAGCAGAAGGAGCTGCACATCAGGACTTTGCTCCGTTTTGACCTCACACTCAAAACCAAGAGGTTCATTGGAAAACTTCTACCGCAGAAATTTGTAAGTGGCCTGTCACTTCTGCTCATAAAATGTAAAGCACATTCATTTTGCATCTATGCTTGTAAAGGAGTTTGTTGTAACTGGAGCCCCCTCTGAATTTGCAATTTTCAGTTATCCATCAAAAAGTTATTTTGACAGTATTGTGATAGAGATCTTTAATTTCTGATATTCTTATAAATCATTTACAATATTCACAATAAAGGTCTTCTTCTCCTCTCCTCTCTTCTCCTCTCCTCTTCTTCTCTTTTCTTTTTTATTTCATTATTATTTTTTAAAGGATAATGGTATGATTCTACAAGTAATAAAGTTATGTAAAATGGGCAATTAAATCATTTTTGTTGAAAACCATTGACATACTGGGGTTTGGCATTATAAAAGATTTAATGATGTGAATAGCTTTCTTAATGGGAGAATGACATTTGCCTATCTGTGGAGTTCTTTAGTGCCAGTCATCTACAAAATGAGGATGCCAGCTGTTGTATGACATTCTGGTACAATTTAGCTGATATGTTACTTGAAACACCTATAAAAGACAAAAGTCTAAAAAGCTTTCATAATCACAATAAAGAAAAAATTACTAGGAACCTTTAAATTCAATATCTTAATGAAATTAAATTGAGTGTGATCAATCCGTAGAATTCATAATTAGAAAACAGTGAATAAATCATATTGTAAAGGAGATATTTTGCAAACAAAGAAAAAAGCATTCTTGTTATCTACTTGTTATTCAACTTAGTAGCTTTCTTTCTCACACAGGTAACTGCAGTACAAACACCACAGTTTATTATAATAGACCCAACCATCTGCTGTTATACACAAGCACAGGTGCTTCAGATAAGGTAAATTGCACTCACCAGGTTCCTAGGGAGTTCGGAGACACCATGTACCAATCTGTGGCAATGATCTTTGAATGAAATCTGAGTGTCACTGAAATGTATCATGAAATTCTGTCTGACTCCAGCAGGGCAATGATTTGCACATCTCTGGGATTCCCTTTCATTTTATGCCTTGCCATTGAATCCACTGATATGAGGGTTTCTTTGTTGTTGTTGCTGTTTATTATTTGCTTATGGAAGGACATTATGTCCACTTAAATGAAAGTTTTTAGGCTTCCTGATCTTTGGAAGTATATGCCTAGGGCTCAGATGCAGAAGAAATAGCGAGGCTGAGTACAACCATATACCCAAACTGGCTGTACTGTTCCTATCTGCAGTCTCCCAGTGCATGCACAGGTCACCTGCCCATGTCAAAGCTAAACTCCATTCTGCTTCAATTTCCAAAGTTATTTTAAATAAAGATAGTTTAAGTTCCTTTATTTGCACAGTGTGTACAAAGTACATGAATATTCTCTTGGCTTGCATGTGGAAAAATATCAGTTTATAACTGGGTGCATCTCTGCTTTTAAAGTTGTGGGGGAATCCTCAGATCTCTAACTATTCACTTTTCTAGTATTCACACAAATATTTTTTCCTGTGCCTAAATTTAAGTCATAGTATATTTGTGTTTTAGTAGGAATGAAGCATATGATATTGCTGTGCAACTTCAACAAAATAACAGCAAAAAATAACAATACTGTATAATGCATATTCTATCAAATCATGACTTCAGTTACCTCATTGTATTTAGATATGCACAAAGAATTTCTCAGACAAGATGAACTAGAAAAGTAAAATGCTATTTTTTAAATAATAGTTGTTTTTTTTAGTTTTCCGTACTTTTTGAGTTAATGTCATGAGTCTTACACTAAAATTAGAACATCTTTTCAAAGTTTATGACAGTGAAACAGATGGAACTATTTTGACCCATCTGTTTCCTTTCACTATCTGTCTACAGCAGCAGACAAGGGAGATGAGACGGTAGCTTTGCCTTTAGGAGAAGCAGCAGCCTGTGTATCTAAAATAATGACAACAGTCAGCAAGACTTTAGCTGCTTCTTATACAACTCTGTTACTCCATTATTTCTTTGCAGTCTCATAAGGTGAAGCTTTGTCCAAAATCAGGGTGATCCTCTGTAACAATCTAACCTGACGATTAGGTGTTCTGAATCTGTCAGATCCTTCTGGCAAATGAGAAAGGTGCTAAAACCCTAATAAATGGCCACCAAGAGGCTTTGATAAATATAAAAATAAGCTGTTACTCAGTCATTTTTATACTTCCAAACTGTTCAAGTCCAAAAGATATCATGAGGGTTGTGGGTTTTGTTTTTTTGTTGTTGTTGTTTTTAATATTCAAAGTCTTGCTTTATCATTTATGGATATTATGCATTATCCTTCCTAGCATGTTGCAGCTTCACAGAGATTTTTTGGGTGTCACTGGCCTTATTCATAGAATGGCTGGCTGATGTTCAGGCATTTTTCTTTTTATCTTTTCAATTATCCATTACAGATTACAAGTACAAATGGAGCTACATGGGCTAAGTGTACCTCCAGATGAAAATGCATCAGAGGGAGCCAGACATGGAATAAAAGAGAGTAGCTCATTCTTCCTCAGCTCCCTGCATGACAAAAGGTGCCAGAGAACAGAGTAAAGCTGTGTTAGCTGATAGTCAGATATTGTGGAAAGATACTAGTACTGCAATCTGAGCTAGTTGAAACTTGGCTTTATCCTTTACCAGTTTACATTCAAATGTTAAAATAGACACAAATGTATGTGTTTCACCATATGGCAGCAAACTGTAGTGTAGTCATAAAACATTTTAAAAAGCCTTCATCTGTTTCCTTTGAACTTTATTTTTGTTTTTGGCTTTCCATTTTCCTGCTTTTTTTTTTCCCTGTAGCAGTTTATTTTCCCTCTACATCTCCTAGGGAAGTATATCTTGTTAAATAACAGTGAGGTGTAACACTGCAGACCTAAATATCCATGCGGCTTAAGTGGTTCCATTTTGACCATGTCCAAAAACCCTTCTCTGTGAGAAATCTGACATAAAGTAGACTAGTCCTAAGAAGTGTGAATAAAAGCCAGTTGTTTGCACTTGATCTGAAGCAAGGGATCAGCTGTCTTATTTAGGAATAAAAGCATAGTCTTTTGGATCACATTTACTAAGTTGAATTCTTTTGTTTCAGTAAATCTTCATTTAAATTAAAGATATTTATTT
>NW_028153559.1:15000-90207 GCF_964211835.1 Anser anser | reverse complement strand
CCCTTAGCATTTTAGACCAAACGAATATTTTTAATAACATGTAACTAGTGATTTTTATCTAATGGAACAAACTTCTTGTAGCATTATGTTGTTGGAACATATTCTATTTTAAAATGATAAAAGTAGCTTGATACAGATTACTACAGAAAATATAAAGATACAATTACTACAGAAAGTCCTACAGACTCTTCTTTCATAGAACTTGCAAAGCAAGTATTCAACTAGAAATAGGTGTCTGAACTGGTTGCATAATATTGTAGCATTATGAAGCAACATCTGAAGGCTGAACGTTTTTCAGACAGGACATCCAATCTTATTCGTGGTGTTGCCAAAATACAGTGAGTTGTTCTGAAGGAGCATGTGCCATTTTATAATGACAATTCATAGGGGTTCATAGGGGCTGGTTTTTGACTGGAATGGGGTTGTGCCTGCACTGAAACAGAGGAACATAGCTGCTTTGGTTTTGACTCCAATACATTACCATATGATAGTTTCAGATTTGAATCTGTCTCTCCTCCTCAGAATTCAAAGGCATTAAGGTACAGACTTCTGTTTGCTGTACATCTCTCTGTAACAATGTCTCAGAATTAAAACAACAAACCTGCTCCTCAACCCAAAGGTTATGACAGCATGTATTAATGGCTAAAATAAATACATTTTCCCAACAAGACAGATTATGCAGCAATATTCAGACCTGAAAAGGTCAGCAAAGAACTCGTCTGGGAGCAGAACCAATAAATTATTTGTGTGATAAAAGCAATGTGTTGCCTAGAACAAAATGCACTGTGTTTTTTAACTCTGACAATTTATTTTCCTTATAAATAAAACATTATCCATGGTAAAACAGTGTAGTGTGCAGTGAACAGAAATAATCTACAATTTTTAGCATGCACTTTAACAATGGTGTGAGTAACAGTGAAACAAGTTCAGCAGTAGATGGAGACTAAGAGCTGGCTCTACAGGTAGGGAGGAAGAGCTGTAGTTAGAATGATCCTAACAACAGTACATTATAACCATCTCTTGTTGCAAGATGTACAGCCAGCTAAAGGGAAATCTCATAGTCACAAGGAAGTTTTTATACTGTTTTTTCTTTTTGCCCAAAGTTTCCATTCACTTACTTTTTTTTTATTATTTTTTATTATTATTTTTTTAATAACACAGTGCTTTGTACATACAGCACTTTGTAGCATTTAAGTCACAGTATCCCCGCCTCACCACCAACCTCCCCCTTCCCCCCCCCCAGAAAAAAAAAAAATAGCAGTAAAAACAATCACAGTGGAAATCTTTGCGTTCCTAGTCAATTTCAAAGGAGTATTTAGGTCATACTTTCCAACTCTGTATAAGTACTTTGTTCTCTCTTGCACCAAGCAAAGCTCCAAGAGGTCTTCTCAGATGTGCAGGCTATGTATTGTGATCAAATTACAGCACTAAAACCTTCATTAACGGTAACTTGATGGATCTTTCTGTAAATTTCCAGATGGAAAACACCAACTGCAACTTTTGTTACATGTACACCTTGTCCTATGATATTCCAGCTCAGGACCTTCAATATTTACAGATGATAAGAACGCATTTAGGCACTTTTTCTTGAATAACTAATTATGAGTATTATGACTTCAATAGATGTCTCTAAAACTCAAGGACATGCTGCTTCTTTTTCTACTAATATGTAAATTGTCTCAGCTCATCTGTGATGCTTACGAAATTCTAGCAAGTTAAAGTGTGGTTAGTCATGACTAAAGGTCACTCAGCTAAGAGAATGTTTTCTTCTGTTACCTTATTCTTTCTTCCTTTCTTTTTGAATTTAGAACTTCGGTTCTCTCATCTTCTTTCCATTTGTGTTTTTCATCCTTCCTTTTTTTTTTTTTTTTCCAAATAAAATGTAACCTTTTGGGGGATAATTATTAACAGACGTATATGGTATCTACCTTTTGTACAATACTATAACAAATATGTAAATCATCTGCTGATATAATTGCTAATTTGAAAAAAAAATGAAAAAAACGAAAAAAAAAAGAAAAAATAAAAAAAAGAAAAGAAATATCTATGAATGAAATTGTGAGTTACACATTGGCCAGAAATTAAAACTTTAATGGTTTTAACTCTTCATACTTCCCTAGCTTTGGCAGCACATGAAGCAAGATTCTGTAAGCTATGGATTGAAGTCTCTGAATTTGTCCTGAAACATGTGTTCAATGCTGATTCAGATTCTGCAGATGCCTGATGTTAGAATTAAAGTTTATTTATTTATTTTAAGCAGATCAAAGAAAGCAGATCAGCTCTTTCAAAATGGGTCACTGGCATAACATAATAACAGACAAGGAAAATTTCGGACAGGAAAATCCTGGATTCTGTTTTCTCCAGGCAATTTGCTCATATCATGTAGTATTCACCTGAACTAGAGCTATGTTCAGTAGAGAGGGATAGTCATCTTAAATGGTACCTCCATCAATATTCTTGCAAGGAATACCCAGAAAACTAGTTCATATTTAATATCTATACTGTATATGTTGAAATAGGATGGATCTGATAGCTTTGGTCCATAGAACTGGGAGCAGAATAAAAACTGAAATGTATCACAGTTGTACTGATAGGAATACACCTTCCTGTCCTGTCCCCCAAATTAAAATGACTATCATCAGCAAAGAAATTGTGAATCCATTTTAAAGCATTCCAGTGAACTGCTTTCCATGAGAAAGGAGAAGTTAGGGGAAAGGGAGGGAGAAGGGCAATGGCAAGGGTGAGGGCAAGAGCAAGGGCAAGGGCAAGGGAAACGGCAGGTCAGAAAAGGACAAGGCAGGACAGGGTAGGGCAGGACAGGGTAGGGCAGGAAAGGGCAGGGCAAGAAAGGAAAGAAAAATGAAGGAAAGGAAAGAGGGAAGGAAAGGGTAGGGCAGGAAAGGGCAGGGCAGGAAAGGAAAGAAAAATTAAGGAAAGGAAAGAGGGAAGGGAAGGGAAGGGAAGGGAAGGGAAGGGAAGGGAAGGGAAGGGAAGGGAAGGGAAGGGAAGGGAAGGGAAGGGAAGGGAAGGGAAGGGAAGGGAAGGGAAGGGAAGGGAAGGGAAGGGAAGGGAAGGGAAGGGAAGGGAAGGGAAGGGAAGGGAAGGGAAGGGAAGGGAAGGGAAGGGAAGGGAAGGGAAGGGAAGGGAAGGGAAGGGAAGGGAAGGGAAGGGAAGGGAAGGGAAGGGAAGGGAAGGGAAGGGAAGGGAAGGGAAGGGAAGGGAAAGATTATATAATATATTATATTTTTTATTTTTATTTATTTATTTATTTCATTTTCTGAAGAGTTCTGCAATTTCTAGGAAATAATGCAATTTCTCATGTGTTTTATAGGTAAGATTCTGGAAACATTGACTTCAGTACAGAATGTCAGTGTACAAAAACTTTCCCACCTTGCATTTTACACTAAATCTGACTAAAGAACCTATCAAGAGACTTAGCAAATCATCATGTCTTACTGTAAAGTAATTTACAGTTGCATTTTCAGGCAGGCAACAGCAGGCTCAAAACCCATTACAGCCAAAGATAACAACATTAACTTAATCCTGACAGGCAAAATACTGTAGTCAATACAGTTGCAGGTATGGTTTGTTGAAATACCAGCTGCAAATTGCAAACAATGACGAGAAAGGTCAGTACAGCACAAGTGTTTAACAACACAAGCATTCCAGTCTGATGTTTAGACAAAGGTTTATCACTAATGTTCACATCAGAGAAATTCTCGCTAAACCGTTGGCTTTGAAGTTTTTGTTACAGTGAGTTTTTGTGACAACCACAAGCAGTAGTATTCAGGTATCACAAAGCCTTTTGTCTAAAAAACTGATTATAAAATGCATGCATCTCAAAAAGCTGCTCACAGAATAGTCAACCATTTATTTAGATTTTTACATTTTGTGAGCTTTCTGTCCACAATACCTGGACTACAAGGAATGGCAACATTTGCATTACTTGCAAGCCCATAGTTTCTGCAGTTTCTACATAGTTTCTAGCACTAGCAGTTCCTAGAGAGTTTATTGTTTTCACAAGAATTACTTGCAAGCCCATAGTTTCTGCAGTTTCTACATAGTTTCTAGCACTAGCAGTTCCTAGAGAGTTTATTGTTTTCACAAGATTTTCTGATTTATGTTACAAGTCAAGCTAGAATATCTGTGACTTGCCAGAATATAAAAATAAAATATTAAATAAAAGATTAGCTGAATTCCTCTTTTTTTTTTTGGGGGGGGGGGGGCAAACAGCTTTTTTGGAATCAAACACTAAGAATTAAAAGTAGCTGTAAAAACAGTACTAACCTTCTGATTAGCAAAATTAAATTTCTTAAAAGAGAACAAAACATCCCAAAGTGTAATACTGTTTTGCCGCAAACACATATTTGCTTAATTCTGTTTAAATCCCTAATTGATTTTTGTGCTTACAACAAGCTTCTGATGTCAACATAGTAGTAAAGCAACCTTTATATTATCTGTTAACTGTTTAAGACCATTCCTTTATACTTAGTGCCATGCTAATGATAGATTGTAGGCTGAAGTCCCAATTTCTAATTATATATGTAATATTTCAGGCTAGCTAATGTAAATCACATATTTGTTCAGACTAGTATCTACAAGGTAGTGTTAAGCTGGAAAGTTTGCTGCTACTACTATTGTATGTTCAGACTTTGCTAACAAAATATTAATATTATTGTTAAGTTTTGAGACCTCATTTCTCTAGTGAATCTAGCTGTGTAAGGAATAAATGGAAGAAAAGCAAATTTAAAAGTCCTGGACTGTGTTTCTTCAGCAGTTTCCAATAAACTATTATTTTATATATTCTAGTAATAAGTTAATGTTTTATTTGAAAAGTAACATGTACAGTTAGTTACAGAAGATTATCAAACTACTCTTTGCTGTGGGGGGACAGCTATCATTACTATAATAACTAGCATGTTACTGTGTCATAACTCAATTTCTAGGAGAGAGATGATGCTTCTTAGGGAGGGACAGTCTAGAAGGTTAAAGCAACCATGCTTCATTAAACAAATGCATACCACTAGATCAAGTGCCAATAATGATACAACTGACATACAACAGAAAAGATCTCCACTACTGTTCTCACATTGTTTCCACCAGCATGTGTCATTGTGGATGGCTGTACTGAGACCCAGTACTGAGGCAAGGGGAAGAAAACAAATGATGACTTCAGAGGGAGAGATGGGCACAACATGCATATGTAATTTATCAGAACAAGGGGGAGACCGGAGCTGAACATCTGCATACATATATCCAATATACCTTGACTTCCAACATGTCGAAGAGTATATTTTGAGGAAAGAAATAAAGATGTTTTTTAGAGCACTCATATTGTGGCCTCACTGTGGAACTATAGATGGAAATAAGCAATGCAGAGACCATTGTGGTCAACCATGTGGTTCATGTGAAATATCTGATTATTTGCTTCTCCATTTTGAATTTTTGAATTTTTGAACTTTTCTCTGAGTAGGTATACAAAAGTTAACATGCAAGTATTAGCAGGAGTTAATGTAAACTGTAATCTCCAGATGTTTGCGTGAATACTCTACTCTTTATAAAAAAATACAAGTTTTACTGTATATACTATTAAATCATTCTTGTCAAAGGGATAAGCTCTAGCACAGAGACAGGATGGACAGCTAACCAGCAATAACCATGTTAGCTATCCCAGCTATATATATTGCCAGATAAACTTTAACTTCAGCAACATTGTTAAATCAAACCACAATAATTTTCTCCATCATGTCTTGTTAATTATATTCCCAGAATATTGAAGCACCACATTGAAGAGCAATTACAGGGATACTCTGACCCAAAAATCAAAATGTTCCTAATTAGACATTACCACTTCATTCAACCTACACTAGCCATATGTTCACCTTTCGCATGAGAACTAAAAATATGATTACCTGCATAGTTCAATCCTGAACTATTTCAATCTATTTTCACTACCACTGCAATACGGTTTAAGTGGAAAAGACAACTTGTGACTCTTCTTTAGAAAGCACTTACTGTCTAAAGCACACTGTTAACATATTAGATGGGATTTATAGACGACAACTTCAGGTTGAGTTGCCTACAAAAGTGATTGTTGTGTATACAAGCACACACACATGCATGCATGCACACACGCAGAGTCAGGCTTTTGCTATAGTCCCGGCTGAAGCTGCTTGAAGGTGGGCATAGAGTGGATGTTCACACCCCAGAGTCAATCAGTCTTCGAACTCACTAACACAGCTAGCAAGCAAAGTCATGAGGCTGCCCAGTTCCTGCCTTGACAAGAAAAATTATAGGTTTCTTTGTCACTTCCAAGAACCTCATGTCTATTACCATTACACTATTTAAATCTTACCCTCTGACATGTGTGTCTCTGTGCTGTTTTCTATTCAGCTCATAAGGGTTCAAACCTGCAAAATGGCTCTTTAAAGGGACACTGTAATTGTTTATCATATTTGCTATACTTAGAAGTTTGGACCACACATAGTCTTCTTTCTTGGTTATAGGGCAAGTCAATCATCACATCTTTAGTCAGAATTTTGAGCAGCAAAAAGATATACATTTTTTTAAGAGGAGTGATAGAGTGGAATAGGAAGGAACAGAGATTTGGAGTTCATTACTTTTGGCTGTGTTTGAGTTAAAAGAACAGTGGAGAAATTCACCCTTTTCCTGTGTGTGTTTCTGTGTACAATTTACATATATAATATACATGAGTGCACTTCACTGTTTCGAAAAACATTAACAAGAATTGATTCCTTGAGCTATTTCTCCAGAATAGTGAGTGATGGAGAACTGAAACACCTTAAAACTTTCTTTTTGGGTATAAAAACTAATAAGCAATAATTAAGGGTGAAAAGGCTTGTTGTTTTCTACTAAACTAAACTGTTGTACAATATCCATTATAGCAGGATATTTGGGGGCCATGAAAGGTTAATCACTAAAACTTAGCACATAGCTGCTATGGCAAAGCACTTTAAGGACTTCAAACTAGGGTTAACTGACTTGCCTCCACCTTAGTCACCCCTTGTCTCTGCACCTGTGTAGTTAAGCATCTACTAGAGTACAAATTTAGAGTACAAATTAATAGGTCTAAGGTACTTAAGATGATCTAAAGACTTATACTGATGTAATCTCTTTAAGATAATGTAAAGGTTTAGCACAGATTATGATACCTATCTGAAAGCTTTAGTCTGGAAAAAAAAAATCCAATACACAGATTGAAGAGAATAGAAGTAAAGGGGGAAAAGAGGAACATAAGGGTTGCTGAAGAATAGTTCAGAAGGAAAGGTGTATATTTTGCCTCAAGCCATGCACTTGAAAGAATATACGAGCACAGGTCTAGAAACTCATGGTTAGCTTGGAATACTAAGAAGACACTAGTCAAGTTAGTCTATTAAGCGTCTCCCAAGTGTATTCATGGGAAATTACTGCTGATATTATTAAGAAGTTTCTAGATTTGTTAATTGAGAAACATTAAAATTTGATTCTTTAAAAAGGTAGAAATGAAATTTTAAATTCTATGATAAATATATTCAAGTTGGCCAAATTTATTAAATATAAATATACACAGGAGAGTTGACAGTATTTGTCACGTTCCAATTTCTACCCAGCACTACAACAAGATATATGTCATTTGTGATGGTTGCTGGGAATTTGCTACAGTTACTTAATTATAGTTTATATTGTATCCATCTTGTCCCTCTGGGAGAAAAAAAAATAAATTGGCATCTGATTTGGAAAGGTGCAGAACAATGGCTTTAATGACTTGCATTTCATGAAAATAAGAAGCCATTCATTTCTCTGGGACTTAAGATTTGTTACAGTTTCAATTTTTGTCTTCCTTCCAAAAAAATGTGAACTTTTTAGCATACACACTAAAGATGGAAGTTCCATGAAGATAAAAATGGACAATGTTCCTTTACCAAGCAATTTGTCACATAGCCTTTAAGTTTTACTAGCCCGAAGAGATATCCAACAACTAAATAGTGAAAGGAAAGTGAATGATTAGCTGGCAGACCTTCAGGCTACCAAAAGATAGTTTTAGTAGCCTGTCGTGAAAATCTGTGGCCTCAGGCTGTGGGGTTACTTTTTATTTCCAAGCCTGTTATTGATTTTGGTATGAAGAAAATAATTTGGTATTGTTGCTTAAGGTGTCACTGAGAAATAAAAGAAGAAAAAAAAAAAAAGAAGAAGTAAACATCCACATGTTTCATTTGCTAACAGTTTGCACTTCAAATTTACCTTTTTATTACAACAGGGATTGAGCTGGTAGATGAAGGGCATTCACTATTTAAAGGTACTACCATCTTTATGAAACATGGCACACTAATCGAAAACACAAGTAAACTGAAAATTAAATTTAAAAGCCTATAATTTAGTATCTTCCTTGCCAGGAATGATGACTTTCATTTACGGAGGGAATCCAGAGCTGCTCAGGGTCAGTCTGATGTGTGCCATTTTCAGGCCTATCACAGAAGCTGATGGAGTTGATTAATTTCTCGGAACTCAGCTTTGTCTTCTCCAGCTCACTGAACAACTTCATTTCAGCTGATGAGTTCAAACAAGGGTCAGAGCAATCCTCATTTCTGACAATCCCACAAAATGGGTATTAATTTTATGAGTTAGCACTATTGCATTCAAAACTAAGCAGAAAACAACTGGCTAACTTAAGGAGGGAAAAAAATATTCCATTTATGAAGCCTACTAAGATAGACTGAACTGTTTAAAAATATGTGAAAATATTTACATTAGCCAGAGAAAATGATTAAACATCCCATAGAATCTAATGCCTAAAAACATATTTAAGGTCCATGTCAGAGCAAGCACTTAGATTGTAGCTGTTGCTTTTCATCATTTTTTAAAATAGACATTCAGGTAGATGAAAATGAGTTAGACAGAACTTAAAGATGCAAGGCAACAGAGAGCACATACCTGCTTTAGGGGGAGTAACAAGAATAGAAGCTACATTTTTGTTTCAGTTGCTGCTGAGAAAATAAGGCAATACTGTTCATGCAAGCAAGTAGTAAAGGCATTTAACATTATGAATATTGATATTCTTTTCAGAAGCAAGTATTTCACAATGCAGTCTTCAGCCTTTCCATTCAAAGACTATGCAATAAAAATAATTTTACTAAACGAATGCATATAAAAACAAACAAAAAAAAACAATCAAACAAAAAACAATATACAAAAAACACAGCTTAATAGAGCTTAGAGAATTGCTGGAACATATTTTAAAGATTTTTTTTTAAATGTTATTTGCATAGAATGATCTAGAGCTACCTATGTCTTGACATAAAGGTGTAAGCTATATTAGAAGCATTTGCTAAGTCTGTTACTTCTGACATTGCTCTTCCCAGTGCCCTCATTTGCAAAACGTTCAATGTCTGAGATACCTCTTAGACATGTGAAAGAGGTTTTTCTCTTTTGTTTGCTGGGGTCTAGCTAAATTGCAGAGATCAAGAACAAGGAGTGTAACATATTCAGCTGTGGCAAGTTTTGAGGTGTCTATTTGAATTTTCTTAAATGGGCAACTACCTCTTCTTGACTTAACATAGAAAAAAGACAAAACAGCTTTAATAATGAAGTTCAGTTCAAGTCCTGTGATTTCTCATTCATATATAGTGAGTTGCACAACAACAAACTGCAAACAGAAGATTTTCTCTTTCATCTGTTTTCTGACGTGAGTACAATGTTTGACTTGTGTCTCCAACACTTCATGAGCAAAAACTATCATCTTGTTCTTTTCTTCAAGGTGCAACATAACTGGCCTAATAGCTTGGTGGAAAGACAGAAAAGTCAAATATAGTGAGACTACACAGCTCACACTGTTCTTACTTCTGTGTTTTATCTTTCCTCTATTTTTTGAAAAGGACCTATTTATTCATTTCCCAACTTTGTCAAGAAAAACAAATGAGCAAACAAACGAACAAAAAAAAAAAAGGCAAACAAACAACTTCAACAAAAAAGCCATCTCACTTCTAACATTGATTCTCTAGAATCAGACTAGAATCAGAAGCCCAGTCTTGAATGAAATGACCATGGTCATGGATTTATCCTGAGACGAAATTAACCATTTCTATTATTTCTATGCATTGTTAACCCACACATATATGAGGACAGTTTGTCTAACAAAAATGTTGTGACAAATTTTTTTTTTAGGCATTTTACAGTTTCTAGTGTCTTTTGAATAATTTTTTATAATTATTTTGAAAATTTAAGCCATTTACAAATCTAAACCTGTGAAATGAGATCAGTACCAAGAAAAAAAAAAAGTCTTTCTTTATATCTTCTATAACTTTGCTAAGCAGATTTCCATAACAATTTCAATATATATTTTTCAGATTATACACATATAAGTTTGAAAATACCTAATTCAAAACATCCAAGACTGTTATTACTAACCCATACATGGTGGTATATTCAATAAGAAAATTTGTCCCGTGAGAGTCCTAGCTGATATCTTAGACTTCTCTTAGTATTGACCAAATGCTTTATTCTACTGAAACCAGTATTCATCTAATCTGCTTCTGCTAGCAGTAACACATTTTGCAAAGTGAAAATCTGTCTTTTTAGGCTAATTTTCCTTGTTGTCCTTCCTTCCAGCATGTGTAGAACTTTCAAACTGCTTTTGCTTTTCAAACTCACAGGGTGATAACATGTTTTGCTCACAGAAATCCACAGTACATCGAAGCCCCACTTCAATAAGTCTTTTCTGATGATGGTGTTACTTTCTCTTTCCCTCCATAAGGAAGGAAGCTAGGCTATTTTAAATCCAGAGTTCTACTATTTATCCAGATTACAATGCTATGCCATGTTTATTTCTCTATTGATACAGTGACTCCTCACCATATTTGATATTTTCTTTACTAGAATTAAGTCAGACTGTCATAGGTTAAAACAATTTCCAAATTCTGGATACCTTGTACAAGGGTTACAAGCAGTGTAGCTTGTATTTTGATTACCACAATCAACTTCAAACTCATGGGTGCTGCTTATTTAAATTGCAACCTTCTAAGCAGTACTGTTGACTCCTAGAACCACTTGTGGATATACGTACATCTATATGCAATTTTCTAACAAGAAAATTGATTACTCAGTAAGAACTTACAGAAATTAGAATGTAAAGATAATTTTCAAAGGCCAAGAGATTATAAATTACATAGGTGCTAATCCCCTGCCATGAGCAAGGACACCTTCAACTAGATCAGGTTGCTCAAAACCCCATCCAGCCTGGCCTTGAATGCTTCCAGGGATGGGGCATCAGAGATTTTCTGGACATCTTGTTCTAATGCTTCATCACCCTCATGGTGAAGAATTTCTTCACAATATCTAATATAAATCTACCCTCTTTTAGTTTAAAACCATTACTCCTTTACTCCTTGTCGATCATTTGATAGCACAAATTTCAGTCACAGTTCAGATCAGGAAAGTGAGGGTTCTTTGGTATCTTTGCATATTTTTCTGTGGAAAAAAAAAAAAAAAAAGCAAGCACTCAGGTTTGACAAGTACACATTACACTTCAGATACTGATATTTTTGCTGAACTAAGTGTGGAAACATTCTGGCAGTCTTCTGGCCCAATATATGAAAGCAGCAAAGACTTACTGAAGCCTTAATTAATATATAACAGCAAACACTTCTGCATACGCTACTTGCCATCTTGTAACACAGGAAAATGGACAATACACATGGGAACTGTGTGCTATCCATTCAGAGGTCTTCAAATAACATTCCTTAATTAATCCTCATGGGATACAGTTCTGAGAAGTGGAGTAACTAGTTTCTCTCATTACTGAGTTCTTCACTATAGTAATGGTAAGTCGCACCAATGGGATGGCAAACTATTATGAAGTGGATTTTACATTTATTAAAACTTCAACAACCTTAATCCAGGCCTTTGCAAACAAGACCTCACATACACTGTGTTTTGCTGTGCTCTGTCCGCTTATGCCTGGAATAGACAAAGCACAGGTCACTTCCATTGCAACATCACAACCCACACCCAATAATTCACTGTTAATCTGGCAATCTGACCTGAAGGGACCACTTTTAGATAGAGTATAATTTAGTCATTATGCCCATTGAGCTTTAGGTTTATCTCAGCCTCTCAGTAGCTTCACCTCAGGCATTGTCAGTCATACTGTTCTGAATGGTTGCTCATGAACGAATATGCAGTCTCTCATGCACCTGGCCATGACACTATGAAGATGGAGAAAATTGAGACTTGAGAAGTGAACTGCTGCTGGAAGTCAATTGATTGCCAACAGAAGATATGAAACTCCTGGGAAAAATATTTTAGCTTCTCCAGCCAATGAAATTATACCTACATCCTGTGAAGTCAGAAGATTGTGAAGATCCCTCATCACATCTAAAAAAATCATCCAAATCATAACCTACCAAAGAACACAATAATGCCTATCTCTAGGGCAGGAACTCTGCCAACTAAATAAAGTAGATTTCTCCTGCAAAGATCAGGTATGATCATATTTTCTTATGTATATTGATAACTGAATGTGCATAATAAATGATAAATTTCATATGAGGAGGTAATATTGAGAATAGATGAAAGCTTGGAATAATTTTCCAATTTCTTCCTCTCCACATATATTTCAGCAAGTATCAGGCAGAGAATCAGAATAATAGTAATAATGATAATAATGATAATTAATAATGATAATAATGATAACAATGATAATTAATAATGATAATAATGATAATAATGATAATAATAATAATAAAAACTTAAATGGCAGAAACATAAAAAGAAAATATAGTAATCAATCCAATGTTGTGTTTATAATGGGTTTATTAAAAAAAAAAAAGGAAAAAAAAAGAAAAGAAAAATAAGAGAAAATAGTTTTGTAGTAATGAGGTAAAAACTCATCAGGTAAAGTTTTCATTTTAAATTGTGTTGGTTAAAAATGTACTATTTGTTTTCCTTATTCTAAAGTATCAGTTGGAGTTTGGAATTCTATACAATTGCTGCACATTCACATCCCTTTCAAAATTTACTATAGCCATGCTTTATTTGTTTTCAGCTTAGTATCATCTGTAACTTGGCCTCAAAGCTGTCATAGAATGGTTCAGGTTGGAAACGACCTCTGGAGGTCATCTGATGCAATCCCCCTTCTCAAGCATGGCCACCTAGAGTAGGTAGCCCAGGACCACATCCAGGTGGCTTTTGAACATCTCCAAGAAAGGAAACTCCACAATCTCTCCGGGCAAGAGGTGCCAGTGCCTGGTCACCCTCGCAGAGAAAAAAAACTTTCTAGGGAAGGGAAGGGAAGGGAAGGGAAGGGAAGGGAAGGGAAGGGAAGGGAAGGGAAGGGAAGGGAAGGGAAGGGAAGGGAAGGGAAGGGAAGGGAAGGGAAGGGAAGGGAAGGGAAGGGAAGGGAAGGGAAGGGAAGGGAAGGGAAGGGAAGGGAAGGGAAGGGAAGGGAAGGGAAGGGAAGGGAAGGGAAGGGAAGGGAAGGGAAGGGAAGGGAAGGGAAGGGAAGGGAAGGGAAGGGAAGGGAAGGGAAGGGAAGGGAAGGGAAGGGAAGGGAAGGGAAGGGAAGGGAAGGGAAGGGAAGGGAAGGGAAGGGAAGGGAAGGGAAGGGAAGGGAAGGGAAGGGAAGGGAAGGGAAGGGAAGGGAAGGGAAGGGAAGGGAAGGGAAGGGAAGGGAAGGGAAGGGAAGGGAAGGGAAGGGAAGGGAAGGGAAGGGAAGGGAAGGGAAGGGAAGGGAAGGGAAGGGAAGGGAAGGGAAGGGAAGGGAAGGGAAGGGAAGGGAAGGGAAGGGAAGGGAAGGGAAGGGAAGGGAAGGGAAGGGAAGGGAAGGGAAGGGAAGGGAAGGGAAGGGAAGGGAAGGGAAGGGAAGGGAAGGGAAGGGAAGGGAAGGGAAGGGAAGGGAAGGGAAGGGAAGGGAAGGGAAGGGAAGGGAAGGGAAGGGAAGGGAAGGGAAGGGAAGGGAAGGGAAGGGAAGGGAAGGGAAGGGAAGGGAAGGGAAGGGAAGAAGGGAAGGGAACCCATCAATTCCTCTAGCACAGGCTTTTGTTAGCTATGTACTATGACACAAATCTTACCTTACTCATGGACTGGAATTTTTTTGCTCAAAACTTGTGGAGGAAATAAGGTAGTATTCTTTCATTTTCATGTCATTTCTCATTGTTAAATCCAACAAGTAAGAATTGTGAAGCTAAACTGATTGTTTCAGGGCACCCAAAGTAGCTTTTCTCTTGGACAGAATGACTGTTATGCTATGGAGAGTTATCATTTGTGGAAGATCTCAGCAGTTGGCACTGAAAAAATCGTTAGTTCCTAAATAAAACTTTTTTTTTAATGTTAGTTTAAAATTATGAATAAATTTGTCAGACTCCAGTGTAAATCAAATGGGAGAAGCTGTCAGAAAGTGATGGACAGTGTCACTGGAAGCCTTCACAAAAAGCAATACCAAAACAAGATATTGTGGTATGGACGTATACCACAGTGGGGGTGATCAGAGTTTTAGAAAGTAAAGGGAGGCAAGAGGGGAAAATATCTCTTTCCCCACATGAGCACAGCTGGTCCAGAGCTGATCTGATTTTGCTGCAGTGCTGCTGGCTCTGTTGCTGCAGTGCTGAAGGCTCTGTTGCTTGGAAATATGCATTTTTGGTGGACTTGCAGTGCAAGACAGAGGAAGGATCACTGGAACTGCCCTCTTTTTCAGACATTATCTTCCACAGATTCTTTATAGTAGTTGGCTGGTGTTTTGTTTGTTTGTTTGTTTGTTCGTTGTTGTTGTTTATTTATTTATTTATTTAAAAGGAAGTAAATAATAAAAGTAATCTAATAAGCATCTAATATAATCAATATAATCAATTATAGCATCTTAAAGAAAGAGTGGAAAACAGTAAAGTTATTTTTATAAGGTGTAACATTTACCCAGTAGAGGAAATAAAATATTTTGAAAATTGAAAAGTTAGGAATAAATATTTAACATACATAAACAGAAGTCTATAAAATCTGTAACAGCTGTTTCAGATATGATTTGTAACAGCCACTTAGTTTTTGACAAGGTAGATAAAAAGTCTTCTGACAGAAGATATATAATTCAATAAGTTAGTAAAACTCAACAATGTGACTATTCCATTTCGGTCACAGTGATATTTTCAAGTGCATAAACTTTCCCTACATTCAGAGTGCAGTTCTTACAAATCAAACTACACTTAAAAATAGTGATGTGGGAATGAAGGAGGGTGAAGCAAAACCTGAAGTTTATTAAGACTGAAGTTGGTGAATGCTCACTTTTATTTTCCCTTGTGTTAATATATTTTTCAAAAATAAAGAGTATGGAAGGGAAAAGTCAGCAAGTGACTAGCATGGAGAAACAGGGAAGAAGTAAGTATTGACAGTGATTGAGTTATGTTGATCATATCAGAAAAAGAGCTATCATGGGCACAGGAGACCTAGGACCATCAACATGGGACCATCTGGCAGCGATCACTGCAGTGCCTGACATCAAGCAAGTAATGTTAACTCCACCACTGAAAGGGGACTATGAACTATGATCAGAGATACAGCCCCATCAATAGACATCTATTTTCCTGCTTTGCCATAAATGTCAGTGTCCATAGACCCCTCAATTATTCAGTGCTTTGCTGAAGGTTAAAGGCTTAGGACTGATATTATAAGCCAGTCTTGACACATATTATTTCCTCTGACCACACACACACAAACAAAATGCAAACTGGGAGTGCCACTGCAGATAAAGATCAGCTGTAATTCATTTGCAATGATTAGACAAAAATGATCAGTCCTTAAGGTGAGGAAAAAGCAACCAATCTTGCTTCTTTTGAAAATGTTCTTTGAAAGCAAAAGGCTAAACATTTTGTTGTTATTGTTATTCCCATTTTCAAAACCAACATTACAATTTTATGATGCACAAAATGGAAAACTTTTGAAAATGTCAGGTGTTGAAAACGATTACTATGAATAATGTATTTCAATACAGCTTTGTCAAACTGTTCTATAGTACATACATTTGTAATTTCTTAACACTGACTTTACTGGGAAGTGACACTCCTGTGCTCATGCTGTTCACACTTGTTTACAAATAGAGGCAGTCAGGCTTTGAGCTTCAAATCCAAGTGTCCAGATACTGACGTGACTTGCCTGAAAGCACTGGCAAGAAAAGTGTGCCATGTTAAAAATTCATAAAGAACACTTCTTTTTATTTCAAGAGTAACAGGAGCAAAAGGTTTTTGCAGTGCCCTGGGAAACTGAAAGTTCAAATATAGTGAAGTTGCCGGAGTAGATCAGAGCATACTATTCACAGTTAAAGCCTACAAGGCAGTTCTTTATAGTGTCTTGGGTGAGACAACTGAAGGAGAACTGAACCTAAGGAGCCAATTTGCTGAGTATTGTTCAGTCTGCAAATTGAGAAATTTTTATTATCGAATGAGGAGCTGCAAGAATTACCTATTGAACAATGGAAAGTTATATTTGAATTTTCTATATTTGTATTTATATTTTACTATATTTGTATTTCTAATTTTGACACTGTCCCACATGACATCCTGGTCTCCACATTGGAGAGAGATGGATTTGATGGGTGGACCATTCAGTGGATAAGGAATTGGATTGAAGGTCGCACCCAGAGAGTGGTGGTCAATGGCTCTATGTCCAAGTGGAGACCGGTAGCAAGTGGTGTACCTCAGGGGTCTGTCCTGGGACTGTTTAATATCTTTATCAGTGGCATAGATGATGGGATAGAGTGCACCCTCATCAAGTTTGAAGATGATACCAAGCTGAGTGGTGCAGTTGATACTACAGAAGGAAGGGATACCATCCAAAGGGACCACGACCAGCTTGAAAAGTGGGCCCATGTGAACCTAATGAGGTTCAACAAGTCCAAGTGCAAGGTGCTGCACCTGGGCTGGAGCAATCCTGGACATGATTACAGACTGAATGAAGAACTCATTGCAAGCAGCCCTTCAGAGAAGGACTTGGGGGTTCTGATGGATCAAAAGCTTGACGTGAGCAAGCAGTATATGCTTGCAGCCCAGAAGGCCAACTGCAACCTGGGCTGCATCAACAGAGGGGTGAACAGCAGGTCGAGGGAAGTGATTGTCCCCATCTACTCTGCCCTTGTGAGACCCCACTTGGAGTACTGTATCCAGGTCTGGAGCCCCCAGCACAAGAAGGATGTTGATCTGAATGTGTCCAGAGGAGGGCCATGAAGATGATCAAGGGGCTGGAGCACCTCTCCTGCATAGAAAGGCTGAGAGAGGTGGGACTGCTCAGCCTACAAAAGAGAAGGCTCCGGGGGGACCTCATTGCAACTTTTCAGAACTTGGAGGGGACTTATATAAAAGATGGGAGCAACTCTTTGCTCAATCAGATATTGACAGGATGAGGGGGAATGGTTTTAAACTAAAAGAGGGGAGATTTAGGTTAGAAGTTAGGAGGAAATTCTTCACTCAGAGAGTGGTGAGGCGCTGGAACATGTTGCCCAGAGAGGCTGTGGATGCCCCATCCCTGGAGGTGTTCGAGACCAAGTTAGATGAGGCCCTGAGCAACCTGATCTAGTGGGTGGCATCCCTGCAGTGGGGTTGGAACTAGAGGATCTATGAGGTCCCTTGCAACCCAAGCCGTACTATGATTCTATGATCTAAACTAGATATTTTTTTACTAATTTAAAATAAAAAAATAGACCCATGATACAACTGATACAATAGATTTCATAATTCTGATACTCACCAATTACTGATCCCATAGTCAGCTACTTTTTTGACCCTCATGTGGGAAATAACTGTGTTCAGGCTAGAAGGAGACAGGCATGTTTTATTTTAAAACTGTATGCTCAAACTTCCCTTTCAGAAATGCATGTATCCATTCTGGGTTAGATCTAAAAATCTGCTACATAAGGTGAAACACTTTAGTCTCTAGTCCTCTTCATCCTGAAATCTATAATGACTGTTAACAAAACTGCTACTCAACATATTCTGTAAAATATCTTTAAATGAATATACAGCAAAACAGCTTCATGTTTTAGACAGTTTCTGAACCACATCCTTCTAGGAGAGACATACAACAACAAACACTTGTCAAATATGTTATTTCATATATTTAATTAATACCTATCAAATGTCTGTCAGATGGCTGACTGAATACTTTGAGGAAAAATTAGTAGAGTAGAACCTCAGTGTTTGACAGTAGTCAAATTATTCAAAGAGAGTCCACTTCAAACATATGCACTCAAACAAGGAAGTGCTGAGACAGCAGCATTATAAGGGAAGTTCTCTCTTTTTTTTTTTTTTCGGTTGGGGTGGTGTGGGAGAGGAAGCTGGGAGATGGTATCAGCATGACTGGCTGAATGGCTGACTGGTGCCAAGACTGGCATACAGTGCCACGACTCTAATGCATCCAGCATTGGAGGAATTAGAGGTCTGTGTACAGGTGAAGGCTATGGGTCACAGAGATGTGTTAGGAAGACTCCTACAACTAAAGTACAACAATGAATGGGTACTGTCTGCTTTTGAAGGACAGGCTAGGAAGGAGAGGATAGAGAGCTGTCCTTTATATGAAAGAATAGCAGGCACCCATGGATTTCTGCTTTGGGATGGATGATGAGCCAGTCAAGAGATTATGGATTAGAGACTGGACAAACATGGGGGATTGTTGTTGCTGTCTGCTACAGGCTCCCTCAGCAGGAAGTAGATGAGTTTTACTTCAGACAACAGGAGGAAACCTCACATTCGCATACCCTTGTCTTCATGGGCTATTTTAACTACCCTGATATATGCAACAGAGCAAATGTGGAGAGCATTGATGCCAAATTTCTAACAAGTAATCCATGACTGGACATTGATGAGGGTAGGTCCTCTTCTGAACATGATATTTACAGACAAGGAAGACACTGTGGAAGATGTGAAGGTCAGGGAACCCCCTGGTTGCACTCACTGGGAGATGGTGGAGTTCAGGATCCAGAGAAAAGGGAACAAGGCAAAAAACAGGATCACAACTCTAGACTTGAGATTGCTCTACTTTGCTAGTAGAGCAAACTTTGTCCTGTTCAGGAACTTACTTGGAAGACTCCCACCTAAGATAGATGTGGAGAGAACTGGGATCCAGAAAAGCTAGTTATTTTCAAGGATCACTTCCAAGCTCAAGAATGTCCTCTCCTCATGTCCAGTGAATCAAGCAGATGTAGTAGGAGCTCTACTAAACTCAAATATAAAAAAAGGAAGTATACAGAAATTGGAAGGAGGGTCAGACAGACAAGAATAATTGTTGAGAAACTACCCAAGCATGTGGGGATGAGGTTAGGCAAATCAAAACTCATTTGGAGTTGAATCTGGTTAGGAATGTGAAGGGCAATGAGGGGATTCTGTAAGTATGTGAACAGCAACAAGAAGACTAGGGACAAAGTGGGCCCACCGCTAAGGGCGCAGGCCTTTGTGACAAAGGACATAGAAAAGGCTGAGGTACTCAATGCTTTCTTCTCCTCAGTCTTTACGTATTTGTAGGACTGACCTTCAGGAATCCCAGGCCCCTGAGACCAGAAGTAAATTCTAGAGCAATGAAGACACTCTCTGTTCAGCATTGTGAAGTTAAGGACCATTAAAACTAATGGAACGTATTCAAGTGCACAGGACTTGATGACCCATAAATGCTAGGGGAACTGATTAATGTCCTTGCCAAGACCGTTCTCAATTATTTTTGAAAGATCATGGCAATCAGGGGAGGTTTCTGTGCATTGGAAGAAAGCAAATGTAACCTCTGCCTTCAAGAACAAGATGAAGGAGACAGAGAAATTCATATTAGTCAGCTTTACCTTGGCCCTGGGAAGACGTTGGAGCAAATAATCCTGGAAGAAACTTACAAAAAATATTAAGGACAAGAAGATGACTGGAAGTCAGCATGGATTTATGGAGGGAAACCATGTCTGACCTACCTGAAAACTTTCTACAGTGAAATGATTAGTTTGATAGATGAGGAAAGAGTGGTGGATAAAGCTTATCTTGACTTTAATGA
Organism: Anser anser; assembly: GCF_964211835.1. Classification (NCBI taxonomy): domain Eukaryota; kingdom Metazoa; phylum Chordata; class Aves; order Anseriformes; family Anatidae; genus Anser; species Anser anser. The sequence continues at coordinate 70,212 of NW_028153559.1, read as the reverse complement.
GGTTTTCAATAGTGTTGACCATGGCCTCCACATTGACAAATACTTTAACTATGGACTACACAAATGAAGAGTGAAGTGGGCTGAGAGGGGGATGAACTGCTGAGTTGTGATCAGCAGTGGCAAAAATTCAAGATGAAGGCCAGTGGTGTACCTCAAGAGTCAACACTAAGGCCAATATGATTTAACTTCATTAATGATCTGGATGGTGGGGCAGAATGCACCGTCAGTAAGTTTATAGACTACAATATGGAGAGAATGGAGAACATACTAGATGTTTGTGCCACCATTCAGAGGAACCTCAGCTGTCTGGGGACCAACAAACTGGAAAGTACCTTTGTAGAAATGGCCCTGAGGGTCTGGTGGGCACCAAGTGAAATATGAGCCAGCAATGTGCCCTTGCAGCAAACATGGCCAGCAGCACCCAGGCTTCATTAGGAAAAGCAACACCACCAGGATAAGTGAAATGATCACTCAGCACTAGTGAGAGGATATCTGGAGTGATGTGTCCAGCACTGGGCTCTCCAGTACGAGAAAGATGTGGATATACTGGAGGAAGTCCAACAAGCACCTTGAAAATGAGTAAGAGATTAGAACATCTGACATGTGAAGAGAAGCTGAAGGGGCTCACCACAGCACCACAGCTGGAAAAAAAAAAAAAAAAGAAAAAAAAAAACAGCTACAGCAATGACTATGTAAAGTCTTGAGGGTCAAACATCATTTGAGTACAGGTTCAGTGCCTATTGGTTCAGTGCCTATTAGCTCAGATTTAATGAGATCTTTATTCACCAGGAGCATTGTGGAAATTCTTCCTGTTATACACTTTAACACTGTAATAGAAAAAGTTAATCTTTTTAAAATTAACCTATGTACAAGTCAGAAGCTTTATCTCAAAAATTCTGCAAACATAAAAGAAAACTGTCAAATAACTCCCAAAGAGTAAGAAGGCAGGGAGATACAATTACAAATAAAATGCCTTCCACTTAATAAATAAATAAAACAGTGTTGAATTAATCCTGGTTGGGATGAGGTATGTTATCTTTGAAATTTACTCAGTTTAGATCTCTTCAGATTCCTCTACCAGGAAAAGACTTTATTAGGCTGAGACTAAAAGAAACACTTAAACATGTGGTGATCATGGTTAGAAGATGCAAAAGAGTTGCATAACACTATTGTTGCTCATTTATACTGTAGTATTAGAAAATCTAAATCAAATACTGTTTTATCTAATCAGAAACAATGGTCAGATATAGGATTTATCATAGTCTGTATCATTCTGGATCTAGTAAAAAAGCTATGTACTTCAACATACTGAAGAACTATGTGGTTTGTCAGAAGTCCCTGGTGAATCAACCTATATGTGGATAGTTAGATCCCAAATGCAGAAGTAAATGCAAGGAAATGGATAATACTTACATCTAATTAGGATTATGGAAGAAAATGTTTTTGTTGTGTTTTCTGCTATTTCAAGTGCATTAAAAATACACCAAAGCAAAAGAAAATTCACCTTCTTATTTGGATTGTTACTAGTAAGTATTCTAGGAGCTGATATCCTATTCTCCTCTTAATGGTAACACGAGTTTTGAATTGGAATTTAGATGCTCAGACTTCCAAAACCATGAGTTTCCTTTTGACTGAAATTTAAAGGGTCATTATCAGACCTTTTCATGACCAATTATTCATTACAAATTATTTTCTCAGTTTCAATATATTGTTACACTTCCTGAAACTATTAATGGGATTTCTTTGAACTCTCCTTGTGCCTGAAAACAAACAAGGCTATTTTCTTTAGATTTGCTGTTCCTCTTTATTGTCCAACAAGATTTTAACATTTGATTTTTTTTTTTTTTTTTTAATCGTACTGATTACATTGAATTTCAACAGATTTTTCATTTGCTGCTTAATTCAATTCAGGAATGATTCTGGATACCTTAATGCATTCTTTCAACTCCCTAGGAATAAATCCATCAAGAACAACATTCTCATCTGGTTCCATTTCTTCTATGTACAGGATTTTTCAATTATTTATTAATCCACTATTTTCCTTTTTCTTTACATTTTTCCACATTATGTCCTCTTCCCAATTTTCAACATCTTAAATTGTATTGAAAATGCTATGAAAACAGATTTTCCCTTGTTAAATCTTTCTTTGTGCCCTATCATTCTACATTCTTTATTCAGAATAATGTTGCAAGCAAATGGGATTGTTTCCCTATCCCCAGTTTCCTTTAAATTTGCTGATGGCCCTAGAGACAACAGATATAATCTAAGGGATTTCTCATATTCTTTTGTCTTATACATTTCTGTACTCACTACAAAAGCTTTGAGACATACTTCTGGCAGTTTCTGAGCTTGCTACTCTAGAATAATATCTATTACCTAGTGCCTCTTGTTCTAACAGAATGTAAGCTTTCTACAGAGAAGTTCTGGCAATTTAAAAATAGCTGCTAATTGTGTATGTGTCTTTTGTCAGCATGCCTGTATCACTGCATTCAAGCCTTGACTAGAGCTTTCCACACTTCCCATACAGAATGACTATGACACTCTGCAGTGGGTTCTGATAAAAGAAAACAATCAAAAATAATTTAAAATAATTTATATTCAGGACAACATTGAAATATATTTAACCTGGAATGTCTACCTTGTAGACTTCTTCAATAAGAATTAATATGCTGAAGATCCACATGGAATAGCCTTAGCTGTTACAACTCACTCTGTATTGTATGTATGTATTCTTCTACAAAAAATACTTAATTTTAAAATGTTGTTAAGACATCAAGTGGAATGAAGTGTCTAAAAGACATGCCTCTTTAAAGAGTAAGGAAGAACAAATACAACATTGTAATATAATACCCCTATGTCACTGAGCCTGGTACTACTCAGAGCCTGACTAGTCTAGGTACAAAAATGCTTGACAAATCAAGTTCAATCAATAAATGACTTCTGCAAAGACCACAAATATTTATTTCCATTTTGGCTAAATGTTTCTTTTCTTAACATTGATCACATTTGCTATAACCACTGCGTTATTGTATATTTTAACTGAAAAATCTTTGAGTATTCTGCTTAACTGGATATATTTTTTCTTTTTCTCCCTCCCCTCCCCTCCCCTCCCCTCCCCTCCCCTCCCCTCCCCTCCCCTCCCCTCCCCTCCCCTCCCCCTCCCCTCCCCTCCCCTCCCCTCCCACTCCCCTCCCCTCCACTCCCCCTCCCCTCCCCTCGCCTCTCCTTGCCTCCCCTCGCCTCGCCTCGCCTCGCCTCGCCTCGCCACTCCACTCCACTCCACTCCACTCCACTCCACTCCACTCCACTCCACTCCACTCCACTCCACTCCACTCCACCCCTTTCTTCCTCAACTTTTACTTTTGAGGATGTTGTTCCCAGTTTGATTGAAGTGGGAAGCATGACCAAAATGTAATTTCATCTTCCAACCCATCACACAGAAATCTTCAAGAGAACACTTAAAAGAATATGGGTACATCAGGCTGTTGCTGTTGCTTGAAAAAGTTTTTAATTTGTTTGTGGCAGAGATTGTGTTCCTTAGTAAGATAACAAAATGATACTATCACATCACCTTTCTGTTGATAAATTTTGACACATTTCTTTTGCTTCATTTCTAGCACTAAGTGTTTTGTTGTAGTGTCTGTGTTTAGCTGAATGCTTATAGGATGCCACCAGAGTTTACCTGAATCATCAGTTTTCCCATCTCCTTTGTTGGTCATATGGATTGTGAAAGTCTTTAAATAGGCATCTTCTGCTGATATGTAAATATTAGTCTTCTTTCAACAAATAGAATCTTTCCAATATTTTATTTATATTTGCAACTCAGTGCAAGAGATCTGTTTCTGTAGTTTGCATGATAGCATTGTAAAAACATTCAAAATATTTTTGCTTTTCCTTTATTTTTGCCTTTCCTTGCTTTCCTGACAGAATTCTGTGAACGCATCAATATAAATGTTTCAACACAGGGGTTTTGTATTGTTGGATTTTTGCTCTGCCAGCTACTATATATACCTCTGTTTCTTCCTTGACAGTTATGCTTGTCAATTTGAGTGTACATTGTTAAAATTGCAGGAGCAGATCCCAGTAGTGATGCATAAAATTTTATCATCCCTCTAAAAGTGAGCATTAATATGATCTCTAGTCCTCTCAATGAAAGGACTAGGTATATTCTTTTGAAACTTCGGATATCACACTTGTAGTCCACTGCCAGTATTCAGAAAGACCAAGAATTCTGCAGCAAGAATTGGAGAATCTTTGTAACTCTCTTATGAAGGCAAAGTAAAAAATCACAACTGCTTATGGACAAATTAGAAGAACCTTTGCTACAGACTGGGGCTCAAGAAATGAAAAGAGAACTGCATGTAACTTTTGATGATTAAGCAACGTCAGTGCCATATAGCCATGAACAATTTAATTCCTGGAGGCAGCAGGTGAGGTATTTTAAGTAAAGACGAGGAAATAATAATTCTGTTGTACAAGTCTTTAGTAAGACATCGTTAGAATATCAGTCTCAGTTCTAATCAGCTATGTTTAGAAGGATAGATTCAATTCAAAACCAGCTGACTCAGGTGATAAGAGATTTAGAGAACAAATCTTAAAAGAGGATACTAGTGAAACAGAAGCTGGGCAAGATATGATTATTTTCTATAAACACATTTACTTAAGAAACAAAATGGAAAGATTCCTCGACGTAAACTGGAAATATCATACTGCTACAACAAGTAAGTCTGGGAAATTCCTAAAGAATGTTGAAGATAATTTCCTGTCCCAAGTACTGAGTGAGCCAACTAGGAAATGTACCACTTAGATCTGTTGCTTGAGAATAGGAAAGGCCTTGAGGGAGAGTTGATGATTGTAGGTGACTGTCTTGGCTATAGTGATCATGAATTAGTTGAGTTCAAAGTAATTGGTGCAAGGAGAAAAAAGGTCAACAGAGTTCTCACTCTGGACTTTGAGCAAACTTTAAGATCTCTAGTCTAGTCTAGTCTAGTCTAGTCTAGTCTATAAGAACTGTCAAAATTAAACAGGCTTGTACAATATCAAAAGAATATAAAAATTCTTCATGGAAATATCTTAACAGCAAATTAAAAGAGTATTGCAAATCATTAGAAATGAATTTCTGGTATGGTGTTTTGAATGATGAAGTAGAGGCCTGGAACACATATTGACTACAGATGATATTTGAAGAAATCCTGGTAGACTCAGTGTGGTCACCAAAAGAAAAGCAAGAAATGCTAATATTAATGCATTTCATAACTATATATACTAGTAACTTAGATGCATAAACGTGTAATAAATGTATATGCAAATACATGTACATATGTATTCTTGAAAGACTAATGTTTGAAATCTTGTACATACTTTACTAAACAAACAGACAAATCCTAAATATACTGTTTGTTGTATTTGGCTATGACACTGTACTGAACAGACATATTCACTGAGTTGCTGAGGTCTAGAGTTTTTTCTTGAACGCTTGTAATTTGTTTGGTTAAAAACCCTTGAAGAACAGGATTGTCTCAAAGGCCAGGGTATATGTTCTTGTGTATAACATTTCTCCTAGCTTTGCTCGATTTTTATGAATTTATCATAGAATCATAGAATCACAGAATATCCCGACTTAGAACGGACCCACAAGGATCATCAAGTCCAACTCCTGGCTCCACACAGAACCACCCAAAAATAAGACTATATGCCTGAGAACTCTGGCAGGCTTGGTGCCATGACCACTTCCCTGGGGACCCTGTTCCAATGCCCAGCCATCCCCTCAGTGAAGAACTGTCACCAATCACCTCTGTATTTTCCATGTGCCTTAGGATAGTTTCCAGGAGGATCTGCTCCATGATCCTGCCAGGCACAGAGATGAGACTGACTGGCTTGTAGTTCCATGGGTCTTCCTTTTTTCCCTTTTAAAAAATGAGCATTATGTTTCCCCTCTTCCCATCAGTGGGAACTTCACTGGACTGACACAGTTTCTCAGATATGATGGACAGTGGCTTAGCAACTACATCCACCACTTCCTTAAGGACCCACGGGTAAATCTCATCAGGTCCCATAGACCTGTGCACCTTCAGGTTCCTTAGATGGTCTCAAATCTTATCTTCTCATACAGTGGGCAGTTCTTCATTCTTCCAGTCCCTGGCTTTGTCCTCTGGGGCCTGGGCCATGTGGCTGGAGCTCTTATCATTGAAGACTGAGGCAAAAAAGTCATTGAGAATTTCAGCCTTCTCCAGATCCTGGGTGACCTGGTCTGCTGTTTCTTTCCGGAGAGGGCCCACAGCTTCCCTAGTCTTCTTTTTATCACTGATGTACCTATAGAAGCTTTTCTTGTTGTCCTTGATGTCTCTGGCCAAATTTAATTCTAATTGGGCTTTAGTTTTCCTAACCCAACCCCTGGCTGCTCAGACAATGTCTCTCTCTCCCTCCCAGGCTATCTGTCCTTGCTTCCATCCTCTGTAGGTCTCATTTTTCTGCTTGAGTTTGGCCAGGAGCTCCTTGTTCATTCATGCAGGCTACCTGGCATTTTTGCCTGACTTCCTCTTTATCCTCTTTCACTCCTGAGCTTGGAGAAGGTGTTCTTTCAATATTAACCAGCTTTCTTACGCCCCTCTTCTGTCCAGGTGTTTGTCCTATGGTACTCTACCAGATGTAGGTTGTTCCATGGTACCAGATCCCTCAAGAGGCCAAAGTCTGCTCTCCTGAAGTTCAGGGTAGTGAGCTTGCTGTGCTCCTTCCTCACTGCCCTCAGGATCCTAAACTGCACCATTTCATAGTCACTGAAGCCAAGGCTGCCCTTGAGTTTCACTTTCCCTACCAGCCCCTCCTTGTTGGTGAGAATGAGGTCCTACACAGCAGTTTTCCTCATTGGCTCTGCTGTCACTTGGAGAAGGAAGGAACCTCCTGAATTGCCTGTGTCCTGTATTTCCACCACCGGTAATTTTCCAGTCTTCCAGTCATTTCAAATACAATTTGGATCTGGCTTGGTTATCCTATTTTCTCTTATTGCAAGTCTGCATAACCTGAAGGAGGTTTGATTATGTCACAGTGGTGTACATCTGTTTAGCTACCTTCTGCCATTATACAGCTGAAATAGGAGAACCTTCTCTTCAGGGTATACAAGTCTGCAAGGAAATCTCTGAACCACAGCTGAAATGTGAACCAAACCATGAGGTTAGACTAGGCAGCTTGATGTCTAGCTCATTAATGTCTGCTTCGTAGCCAAAATATATTAAATTATCAATGTGCCAATGAGAATCATAGTGAATATTACTGAATTATGGACATATGTGTGAGATACAGAGTCTTGTCCTGCAAAGCAAAAAGGATCTGCAGAGAATTTTAGTCTTTTGTACAAGCATCCATAAACTAGTCGAGGACTCTTATTCTGAAGAGAAATCTCAACATCCATCTCATAGAAAAGGTCACTATTTGAGTTTTAAATTGTGGTGTTTCAGAGAGAAACCTTTATCTTTGTTCTTCAGTTTAGACAGTTGTTCATACAGTCAAGAATAATTCTAAGATCTTCTAAACTATCCAAATGGAAATCATTTCCTCGGTCAGGTTTATCTTCCTTAGTACTTATGAAGCTGTAATCCCATTAATGTTCTAGTTGTTCAGAAGATCTTCTTTAGTATCAGGTACTGAATTTCTATTAAAAATGCAGAAAAGATGCACAACTTCTTTTACAGAATGAGGAGGAGAAGAAACCATTTATTTTACATTGTGTACAAGTAGAGCTGCTGGCATAAAGTTGAAAAATGGTAGCACTGAGAAACTTCCTAGCAGTATCAGTATGGATTTGCCTCTTAACTGTACTGGTGTTGCACCACCTCAGTGAAGAAATGAGGAATGGAAAGGAAAAGAAAAATGCCAGACAACAGAAGAGCTCACATGATGGAAGAAAGGACAAAATATAGCCAGGTATATTTATGGCTTTGTTAGTAATAGAAGAAGAAATAATACAATATTGTTTAATATGTTACATTTGCGATGTACTGTTCCGAGGCTGCGCTTGGAAGATACAAAATATATGTGCAAGGGTAACATGAGAATGCACCAATTCATGATGAGGAGTAAGGAGGATTAAAAGAATGCTCAATTTGCAAGACATCTAGATAACTGGGGCTTCTTGGACCCTGGGAACTGGATCAAACCAACCTTGCGGTTTGAACTGAGACCAAGGGCTCAGAGAGCATGCGTGAGAAGGAAAGGTTAAAAAGTTCAACTCTGATGAAGACATCTTACTTCATCCCGACAACCACCCAGACGACCACCAGAGAGTAGTACGCAAGCGCAGAAGGACTGATAAGATAATTAGCATACGAAGTGAGGCTAGGCGGAGCTAGGAAATGAATATGCATAGATAAGTTGTGAAACCTAATGCATATGTAGTATCTTAGGAGATAAAAGAGAACAAATCAGACAAAGTTAGATTTGGGCAGGCATGCCCCTAACTTCCGGCGCCTAATAAAGCACCTTCATATAATCACTTTGTGGATTATGTGTCTTCATGAACGCTAACAGCTTCACAGACAACTGTTCATTTGCTGTCTGCCTCAGGAAAGGAGCAATGAACAGACCAAAAAAAAAAAAAAAAAAGCCTTCTGATTTTCATAGTGTGACAGTGTGACATATGAATCATATGAATGTTTTCCTGTTGTTCTGATCGGGAGCATGGAAGACTGTCAATACTGTCTTACTGGGTATATGGTTGCCTGCTACGCTATGGGAAACACACCAAAAAAACTAAGTAAGAGACTATCTACCTGAACATGCTGTGTTTGGTTTGGCTGAACTGTAACAGATAGTAAACTGGGTCCTAGGAGAGCTTTAATACACTCTGAACCCAGCATATTTTGATAATAACCTCTCCATTATATTGGTCATTAAGGAATCTTGAAAATACCAGTTCACAAACTAAACAGAATAACTCTTCTCCATTCCAGACTTTTACTACAATTAGAGTAATTTATTTTGGGGAAAAGCCAGGAAAAATGGGGGTGGACAGGGCTGAGGGTAGGGGGGGAGTGAGTCTGAAAGAAAGCAGTAACAATTAGATTACTTCTGCCTCTTCTTTCTGGGTGGGTCCTCTGAATGTCAGCCTCATTATTCTGGACGTCAACTCCAGGCAAAAGCTCCTAAATGTCGTTCCAAATGGTGGCCTAAATGCCAGTCCCTGTTGTACATTCTTTCTCTAGTAATAATGGCAGGCTGTAGGGAAGTTCTTTTAGTTCATAATAAATTTCAGGAGTGCTAGCTTGAGAACAATGTTTGAGGCTTCGGCCAATGCAGACTGGCAGATAAATGTTTTGAATACACAATTTCATTATCACTTCTGAAAGTCTGTAGGCTACAAGTCTTGCTCATTGGTGGGGAAGAGACCAGATACTCTGAGGTGACAAGGATGACTTACAAAAAACTTATATAATCTGAATGTCTCAAGGGTCCTGCATGGCTCTGTTCACCAGTGATTCTAAACCACTCACAAACATGAAAGAAAGCATCTTCATTGTGGTTGCATTAAGGAAAAAATCCTTCTGTTAGGTCAGTTGGGATCCAAAACATGGACAAATTAAGTGAACAGACAACAAATCTGTGGCACTGCCAGGAATCATGTTGTAATTCCACAGCCACAACCACAAGAGTAATCTCCTTGTACATTTCTGGTAGCAAAAGAGAGAGAGGGAGAGGGGAAAAGAAGCAGGGGTGGCGGGGGGGTGAGGGGGGGAGGAGGAGGGGAGGTCAAAAAAAAAAACAAACAAACACTCTCACAGACATCTCTTCATTCTTGTTTAACATGGATTTTTGTCATGCATGGAAACAGAGGTTCTGACAAAATTATTATACAACACAGAAAGCTGGACTGTTTGACACAAGAGATTCAGACTTCAGGCCAGTTCAAAATGCAGACTATTTCTTACTAGCAACTGTGCCTCAAGCACTAACAAATCTTCATTCTTTTCTCTTATTTGTCTGGAGGGACGGCTAGTACCTTCAGCCATAGAGGGTTGATCTATAGATGTAAAACACCTCAGTCTGTCAGGAACAGAGGGGGACAAACCGTTCCTCAGCCTCAAGCTATTATTTCTGTTAAACTGAAGGTGGCTAAGCAGCCACACCTTGTCATGGACATTTTATAGCTGCCAGAGCTGCTTCTCCACTGCTCAGTGGTGCTAAAATTTATCCAGTCACACCTCAGGCCTCATGCATTGCTATTATGGTTGAGGAGTTTGCAAGGTGCAGGCAGAGTATTAAAATGCATTTCTCCTGAGTGCCATGTTTGTCTTCAGGACAGGTTTACCATCATTTGCATGTGAGGAGACAAAGCATGAGGCCAGTTGTGCTGTATTATGATCACAGTTGTTTTCTTCCTTTATTTATCTAAATAAATAGATTTAAACAATATAAAAATATCAGAAGATCATATTTACTCTAACCTGCATTTACATTTTTATGAGGTCTGACTGCCACAGAGAACTGAAAGAGTCCAGGGAAGAAACATAAATTGACAACGTGAAAACAAGCCAGTTCCCTAATGCTCTCACTCTGTGGCACAATCCTGCTGTCATGCTATGGCTACAAGAAGGAGTAGCTGATTACATCCCTGCCCATGTTGTCCATCTCTGCTCACATAAACCACATGGTGGATAAGTGAGAAAATATGCCCAATCCCTATCCTCCATACAGGCAATGATTTACAACAGTGCGTGGTCACACTAGCATGTTCCAACACACACTCAATGTCTCCAACATTTCTGCAGAGGTGACTCTACAGTCCCTAAAAAGGTCACAAAGTGAAGGACTCAGAACACAGCTTCTGTTTTCTGTGCAGCATTACATTTTCAGTGGTGCAATTTTGTTTTAAGGCTTCTCCTGAGAAGCAACGAAGAACAGAAAAAATAAACTAGTCTTTCAATGTCCTGTGGTTCCAGTAACGAGACACCTAGGCATATGCTGTGCCTGTGTTTGGTGTTTGACTAATCTGTCTCCCTGATAGCAGTGAGGATTATCCAGGAATCAGGAATCCTTCTGGCTGCTTTGGGCTACCAGGGCAGACTCTTTGAATGACTGAAAGGTAGTGTGAGAAGTTCATCTCCATGTGATAATGATCCCCAACAAATAGAAGTGTGCCCCTGAAGCCACAGGCAGTGGGAAATAACTGAGTGGTGAACGTGTCTGCAGAATTGTCTGTGTCACCTCAATCTGCCTGAATCTGGCATTGATGCAAAATGGCTGAATTAGCTAAGACATCAGAATGCAGTTGTGGCACCTTACATATATATATATATATATATATATATGGGTGAACATTTCCACCTGAGCATTTTTTTTTTTCTTTTTCAGACTACCATAAGAGCACTGACATTAGCCAACAGATTAGCATATGCAACTTGAAGGTGTAGAAAGGTTTACTGGACGAGGGAGAGCAGAAGGAATGCCTGATCTGAGCTGTCACCATTGACTCACCTGATAAGGAAATATTGGGTATCCTTGGTGGTGCCTTTAGACAAATGCAAGCACAGCTACAACATCATTTCTATTCTTCCCCTCATCTCCATCCTTAGTTACGTTGCATCCTTGCAAATGGGAACATTTGGTGTTCTTAGACATTTACTTAGGTATAGTGTTTGCAAACAGCAACAAATAAAGTCTATGACTCTAAGAGTCTAGAGAATTTTATAATGAAAAGACAAAAAAATATACGCCAGTTGTGATTCAATGCAAATGCAAACACAAAATAATACTCTTAGATATGTAGACACACACCATTATGTGAGAAACAGTACATAGTTTGTAGGTGTGACTACTACAATCAGCAGGGAATGAGAAAGGTGTCAGATAAAGGGAGGGATGCAGGTCCACTTTTGCCTCAGTCATTTAAGCAAAAAACTTCCAAAAGAGGAAGCAAGTCTTTTTCAGAAGTTAAAGTTTCATTGAGTTCCAGACCAGAATGAAATTCTACCCAGAAGGTGCTCCTATGCTAAAGGAATTCAGCATGACTTATCAAATCTGTTTTTGAATATTGCTCTGTATAAGTGCTATTTCAAAAGATTCATTGGCTATGTAGGCTTTTACTATCAGCGTATTTATTTCACTTTCTAAATGAAATCCAATTTGAGGCTATTAATATTAATGTGCTGAGATAATTCTGATGATGAATTAATAAAACACTTGGCCTCTCAATATGGTGTTTGCTCTTACCATTTAATGATGCTCTTAACTGGGAAAAAGGAAGGGATAGAGCAGACTCTAGTAGGAGCCTGAAAATTAGAAACCACTTCATTGTTTTTAGCTTGCCACTTTAATGACAATCGATGACATTGATTTTGGACTAGAAAAGTATTTACAAAATCTTTACCATATGCTACAATCCCTATTTAGATTCCTTAAGCATAATCTACATGTAACACCTGCTTAAAGTACTTCAACACTTTGCTGAGAATAACTTCAGAAATATTTACTGCACTTCTCTAAGTTTGTTAGAGATTTGACCCTATTTCTTATGTTTGTCATAAATATTTTTCTCTTTCTTTTTCCAGAACAATTCTCCTACCACTGAAAGCACAGCTGTATCTTAGAAAAATCAGATGTCATCAACAGTCTCATTCCTTTACAGGAGGAATTTCAGTTCACTGAACATTTTAGTTCAGATAAGGCTAATTCACCTGCTTTATTATGCTAGAATAGATTTCCATCTGAAGAACTGAACCCAGCTAATGTACGTTTTTTACATTATTCTTCACACTTAGAACAAAATCCTAATAAATAAACTAAAAAAAAAAAAAAACGTAAATTATAATAGGATATTTCTTCAGACAATTAATGTAAAACCGTATGTGTAGACATCTATGATCTCATTTTCATAATTTACATAGTTTTTATTATTAATATAAATGGATATGGAAAGCTTCATTCTAAGCTGATAATACATATAATTTATTATGGTTAAACATAGAACATTAATACTGGTCATTTTTAGTTACCATCTAAGAAAGAATGAAAAATTATAACACCATGTTTGCCAACAATTGCAATTTTATCTATGAGTTCAGTTCTGGAAAAGCTGTCACAATAGTGGCTAGCAAAATGCATATAGTATGATTTTCAAAGTATGAGGTGTGCTTTAAAAATTCTAGCAGGAAGGCAAGTATGAAAGCGAAATCCGCATTCCCAACAAACTTCATGTTTAAGTCTGGAGGTATTCAAGCCAAACTGCCTTTGTTTGAAAAGTTTGTTTTTTTTTTTACTGTTGACTTTAATAATAATATTATTGATAATTGTTTTTCTAAAACAGAAAGCAAACAAACAAAAAAACCTTACCACCTTCAAACTGCTTCTTCAGACAGAAAACAAGCAGAAGAAATTTACTGCTGTTCTTTTTAATTAAACTATTAAACACTCAAAGTCATAAGAGTTCTGTATGCATCTAGAGAAAGTTCTCTGGTGTGGAACAGAGAAATGTTTATCCTTTCTAAAATTATGCTAGTGAAAAGTCAGATTTTTTTAAATGATTTGTGACAAGATAATAACTAGTGGTTTTAGGTAGTAAGGTATTTGGACGATGTCATAGAGCACCAATTGTGTATTAGGTTTTTTGGATGCTTTTTCTTCTGAGGAAGCATGGATAAAAAGACTATGTAGCAAGTCATAGTGCAATTTATACTTCATAAAATTCACCTTCCACACCCATGTCTGAGTAAGTCTAGGTAATCCAAGTCAACAGACATTGAAAGGCCACATTAAAATCCCAATCAGTGCACTCTTATTTTTCTAATTTATTTCCATCTTTCCTACTATCTGAAATAAATGTTTAATTTCTCTCAAAGTTTCTAGCAACCTAAACAGACAGACCAAATGATAACCTGTGATAATACATATAGATATTAAGGTTTAGATGTTCCACCTCTAATCATCTTGCAAAGATATAGAAAATGTTCCTTCAGCAGTTATATTATTTCTTTAGAAGTCATATTGATTATCAGATATATCTGATAATTTGCATGAGACAAATTATATATGAAGAATGAATTTTAAAAATTGTATTACTTAACACTTTCCCTTTCATATACTCTTGGTTGAAAACTGCAAGTTTGCAGAAGTTGTATAGGTTTGTATAATTATTCCTAACACTTAATCTTCAGGTTGAGAATTATGATTAAGAGAAATTAAAAAGAAAAACACTCAGTTGGTAACAACTCCTCCAAATCCTTTCAAAGTTAGCTGCTCTGATAGCCACTCTAACCATCAACAAAGTATTCGTACTACAGTTGGTGGAATGATCATGCTGGCTAAAACTTAGTTATTATATTGGACTTCAGTTTACTCTAAATAAAGACTTCATTTTGTTAGTTACCTACATGATGGAAGAGTCTTTCAAAATTCACTTGGTGCTTTGAAAATTGTACTGCCTACATCTCATTGACAGCTTTTCTGGTGATCACAATCCAAAGAAGGCTTTCATGTATACTTGTTTTTATGTAGTTCAAATAGTCCTAACAAAATCAGTGGCCAGTCTGGTGTCTGTAAGTTATTCAGAGCTAAAGTTGTAACATATAAATCAGATGAACTGAGTCAGTGATCTGTTGCTCCTAAATCCCTATCAATGCAATGAAAAAGATATTATTTTCTAAGTTTACCTACTTTTGGCCACTCTTAGAATATTTATACGACCATACTTTTTGAGAAAGCTCAAACCTCTGAGAGAAAAGAAATAACTTAAAAGAACCTGTGCAACTTTAATTTGAAGGTGCTTCGGTGCTTCTAGAAGACTGATTTAAGAGGCTTTCATCCTCTTTTTTTTTTTTTTCTGATTGTATAATAAAATATAACAGTGTTTATACATTAGTGAATTTGGTATGAGAAAACTGGATTTAAAATATCAACATGCATTTCAAAATAACAGGTAACCTTTTTAAATACTGTTCATTGATTGTAAGCTAAAAGTTTCTTATATTTTAGCCACAATATATTTTCTTAAGCAGCCACAGTGATGTTTCATAATTAGATAACTTCAGGCTAAACACTGGGAGTTTCTAAGTGTTGAATACCTTAAATTTTTTATAAAGTGAGAGCAGAGATTACACAGTGCCTCAAAGGATAGGTCAGTGTTTATACAACATGTGAGAATCAGTTTTTGTCTTGTTTTTCTAAGACATAATTTCATGTTTTACAGTAGAAAAAAAAAAAAAAAAGTGTAAGCATACCCCAGCACAACATGTCTATGACTGGTGTGTATAAAACGCTTCCTCTATGCTTTTAAGGTGATGAAAAGGACAACTAGCTTGTGTCTAAATCAGGGGAGCTTGATATGATGTCAAAGCCTTTGGCTAAACATAGATTGACTTAATTCTTTCAATAATGAACTTTGGTCCAGAGCATTTAACAACCACAAGAGGAGAAACCCAATATAAAAGAGAAAATCTACTCATTCAGGTTATCTTGACTCTGCTTCAGGCAAAACATAGAAATATTTTTTTTAATCGAGATTCTCTGCAGCAGCCTGTTCCAAATGCCAGTATCCATCACTGATGACTGGATCAATAGCTCTGTTTTGGCCCCAGTCTCCTACGAGAGATAGCATGCCATCAGTGACAGACAAATATCACAGTTAAGCAAAGTATCCAGCCAGACCTAGTAACATTTTTATTGATTTTTGTTGTGCAAATAATGTCTTTTTGGGCTGAATAAATGGCTTTGAGCCAAACAGTCATTGTTTATGATTCCAAAATGCAATAAAGGGACAGGAAATATATTATAGCCTATGTCTCAAGGCACACAACATAATCATCCTTTGGTGGTGAAAAACTATCCAGCTGAAGCCATGAGTGCATATTTATCCATGCTTAAAGGTACCTGTAGGACTTGCAAATCTTACACAAAATGTCCTGTTAGGAAACAGATGGTATTGCCCTTTAACCTATTGAATAACTACTAGAAAACCAAGCAAAAAAATAAGCACTATATTTCTTCAATCAATACAAAGAAAACACTTTATTATTTTCCCTTCAAATGAAACATCAAACTTGCCAAAATGGTATTAAGATGCTTTGAAAAAAGGACACAACAGAACATACCCTGACTGTTTTTCCAGTGATACAAGATCGTGTTAGTGGTATTGCAGCAGCATTATATGTTGTTTCTGTACTCTGTTCTTTTTTTTCAGGAATTAGTAAAACTTTGTATATTATTTATTTATTTATTTATAGTATTAAAGGATCATTGTCATGGATCATTTAATATCAAAAGATCATTATTTATCTTTTTTAAAAAAATATTCTTTTTGATAATATTATTTAATCACTAAAGCTAGCACTATAACCAAAAATATCTCCTTTTGATTATATCTGTGCAATAAATCCCAGAGCTTTTCTACTGGATATATATAATATATCCAGTAAAATTAATGAGAAATCTCTCCTAGTCTCAGCTAGTGCACAGAGGCCAGAATTTCTAGACACACAGGTGTCAGAGATATACCCTTTCAATGATATTGTTAAGACACAAGCACAAACCACCAACAGTGAAGGTCTGAGGAAAGAAATATTCTTATAACTTCCAAACAAAGTCCAATGAAATATAATAGCAGGGTTTTTTTATTTGTTTTTGTTTAGTTGGTTCTGTTTTTTGTTTGTTTGTTTGTTTTGTTTCCAATTAGCTAGAAATAAGCTGCATTAGCTGGCATTATGTCAAGGCTAGTTAAAATATTTTGTCCTTATTGCACAGCCCTGTGTTTTCATGGAAAATGTCAATAATTCAAGCCCCGCCCAGAAAAATTCAAGAATATTTATGCTCACCCCAGAAAAGTCCATTTGTCTGTAAGAAAATGCAACAGCAACCAAGTGCCAGCTTAAATCCTGTCTCTCTCTTGCACCTTTTAAATTCAAGATTTTATTAACTCTCTTGTGACAGCTCTAAATGGACTTTTGAAGGCATTTGGAATACAATAACTAAGATACGACACAGAAAATTAAAAGGTTTATTTTACAATATTTTTTCAATTAAATTACAGAAAGTAGGGTGGAAGTTAATGGTTAATTTTAAAAGACAACATGATGGTCTTAAGCTAGATCTGTTAATATTTTTTTGTGGTTTTGTGGTTTTTGTGTTTTTTTTTCGTTACTACCATAAAAGAAAGCTCTAACCTTTTCCCAGTAAACCAATTGCAAAATTTTCATGTTCTTCTGCAGAAGTAGGTATTCATTTTGAATTGCCTAAAATCGTTTGAGAAATAATATCAGATCATAGATTTGGTCTTCTGTCCTTCACTGACTGCTGTCAGTTTTTCCTAGACTTTACAGCCTCATATAATAAGCAACATCTTATCTCTCAATCTAAAGGGAAATAAGCTATCATTCTTCCATTTCACAGAGGTCAAGTCTATCAGACAAAAATCTCTTCTTTGAACCCCTGCCTTTGGCAACAAGTACACCGACGCATGCATGAGGCAAGTTTCTCTGAATCCACTGTTCTAGCCCTGACAATTGTTTTTTGCTCTGAGAGAGAATAAGTAACCAGTTAAAAAAAACACTAATTTAGTGTGATTCTTCTGACCTATATATCTCTTAGCAGATGAATAGTCTTCTGAAGGTGTGTATTTCTTTCCATCAACTATAAGAGGAGCCCAGAATTACTGTCTCAGATGTCTATCCTACTTCTAGACATTTAATTTAGGATAAATGAATACCAACTTTGGCCACTCAGAAGGTTTCAAGATGCAGAGCCTGCACATGTGACGGTCTCTGTGTCTTCTTTGTTGAACTGGGCAGGAATTCAAGCACACTGTTTGTATCTTTCAACCATCATCCATTCTGAGAAAGCTGTTTATTTACTGGGGAGCCTCATTTCAATTTTAATCCAGGAAGATGGTTCCTAACGCTAGATATTTTGATACCTGTTTTTAGATGTTCAGATATTTTGTCAGATGGGACCTAAAATGCAAGAGTTATATTGGCTGGAATCGAATTAAGAGTCAGGTTAAAGGAACTGGACCTGCGTATTGTACTGAAAAAAAAAGTTTTTTTTTTTTTGATAAATTTTCTACCTGTAGAGGGTTTCCAAGCACTTTATTTGAAATTTTAAACTCAGTGTAAATCAGAAACACTCAACTATGGAGTATGAATCTACTGAAAAGCAATTCTCTGCATAATCAGCTACGTCACCAGTTCTCTAGCATTGGTAGCCCCTGGTAAACTCCGACCCAGAGTGAATCATTCCCTAGTTGGAGGAGCCAAACTACCAGCAACCCAGGCTGGGTATTAAGAGATCTGTAATTGCTCCTCCTGCATGCCTCAGGAGCATATGTTCACATGTTTGACACAAACTGTCTGTGTCAATGAAACTCAGGCCATTGTCATGGTAAGGAAACTTAACCGTCCCTACAGACTAAGCCCTAACCCTACGTCAGTTGGTCAGGCATATCTTCTCCTGGGGAGTTGAATCCAGCCAACTGAGTGCATGGTTTCAAGAGGGCAAATAAATATGCGGTAATTAGATAGCATGTGAAATCTTCCTGCAAAGAGTAGTCACCTGTGTGATATGAACTGTGAAGTAAAGATACCAGAATTAATATTGTTAGAGCACTAAATAAACTTCACTGCTGAGGCTAAAAGTAATGGAATAAAAATCATTTATTCATAATCCTTTTATTGCATTTCTTCTTTTCTCTTTAGGTAAAAGCCCCTCCACAATTTTATTTATTTATTTATTTATTTATTTTGCTTTACGGTAGATGTAGCAAGGTAAAAACAGATGCACTTTCTTTACTGGCTGGCTTTTAAACTTAATGACTCCTGTGGCCTGTCTGATCTCATCACCTCACTGGCAATATTTTTATAGCAGTTAGAGTAATGGCAAGTCAGTGGCCTTTCTACTTACATTTACCTGACTGTTTTCTTACATGCTCCTTGGACTCTGGTGTTATCTAAGCTTCTGATCCATTTTGTAGATGAAATCTTCAACACAGTTTCCATCCAGATTTAAGTTACTGGGAGTGCTTTATGGAAATGTTGAGCGGTATGGATTACAGCTTTGTATTGGACTACATTTTTTCCTTGGAGAGGAGAGGTGATGGAAGATATGGGTAGGTTAGGGAATGTGCAAACTAAGGGTCTGTTCAGATGCATTTAACTGGCACAAGCTGGGATATGGAGCAGGAAGGATTTGCATGAGGCAGGCTTCTTGGAGGAAACAGAATGAGCCAGTGGACAGGCCCTTAACAAAGGAGTTCAAATGTCTTGTGATCTCTCTCTAGTTTTCTCTTAGGTTGCCATGTGATCTTGGAAAAGCTGCTGCCTCTCTGGGCCTTAATTTCACAGTCTGTAGATGCTTAGAGGGACATCTAACCTACAATGTGACTTCACATCTTTCTGAAATACCTGTTTTCAGTAACTATGATGCTTACAAAGCATTAACTGACTAGTAATAGTAAATTTAAGATGGAACAAAGTGTTTTCTATTATACACTTGAGAGGTAAATCTCCAGCTTGAACATTTCTTGTGAGCTCTGTTTTTTTGTTTGTTTGTTTGTTTGTTTGTTTCCTTATCAGCAATATCAGAGAATCATCGAATGTTTTGGGTTGGAAGGAACCTTAAAGATCATCTAGTTCCAACCTTTCTGCCATGGGCAGGTGCACCTTCCACTAAATCAGTTAAATCAGTTTGCCTAAAGACCCATTCAACCTCACCTTGAACACAGTTTGCTTTTTTTGTTGTTGTTGTTGGTTGGTTGGTTTTGTTTTGTTTTCTTTTGTGTGTGTGTGTGTGTGTGTGTGTGTTTGTTTCTTTGTTTTTTTTTTGTTTTGTTTTCACAGAGTACATCTGGTACAGGTATTATTATTATGTTCCCAAACATTACCAGATATTAAAAGACCATGGAAGTAATAGGAGGAAAGTGAGATTTGTACTTCATGTAGAGTGTGATGTTTTCTTTAGAACTTCTGAATAAGTTTGCTTCTGGAAAAAAAATAAAACAACATCAACAACAACAACACAAGACACCTGGAGCTGGGCAATATTTAAACCTAAACAAGTTGCTACAGTTTTTATTAAAAAAAAAAAAAAACTCTATAAGCTAACAAGTGCTGAAACAGACTAGCTCATAACTGCACATCTTTTAGTGTCTCCATAACATAGTAGAAGGATATGATCGTAGTAAATGTAAGCATGTACAACACAGTGAAAGTCACAAACCAGAGAAAGAGAAATGAAGTGGCAGCATTAACAATTAGTGCAGTTTCTGTAAGGTCCTGAGAATATGCCTGGCTTACCAGAGTGCATTAAAGTCCACACCACGGTGTGTCTTCAGTGATACAATAGATAAACTAGATAAATTTATTTTTCTGCTTAGAATAATTCCAATATGAGCTACAGGTTCATAGCCTGTAAACTGCATAGCTACTCCACGGATTAGATGATCTCAGAGACTTTTATAGGTTGCTAGATGGAATCCTGATATTTTGGGGGCAACTATCTCAATGACTTTGATGGTTGTTTGTTTTTTTGTTGTTGTTGTTTGTTTCTTTGTTTGTTTCCCAGATATTCATGCTTATGGAAGGAGACTTAATTAGAGCACTAATACACACAAATTCTTGTGTATGAGAGTTCCATCTCCACACTTCTTAACTATTTAAGCCATACTGAAGTACTCAGTCATTTGATCTTGGTATCATCTGGGGACCATCTGTCCTGCCAGCTCTCCCACTCCCCATGTGGTCTCTGCACCCCATATGTTTCCGGCCCTTTTTCCCACATGCCTTGATCTCCCTGTATGTATCAGATACCCAGATTCCAGCTCCCGTGCTTACCTTAGAATTTATCTGGGTACGGTGTGAATGGTGGTTTCCAACTCCATTCTAATTCTTAGCAGGTATCTGGCCAAACTTAGCATTAGTTTGCTGGGGTGTTACAGCAGTAGTAGCATATCTGGAATACTCCTAGGTTGTGCAGTAAAATAAATCACAAGAAAAAGTGTGAAAGGTGAAAAAATTAAAGAGGACTTTTCATCCTCTACTTATTGTCTGGGAAAAAAAAATTAATAATAGGGGCAGATAAGGTCTCCGAGAAGTACTGACTACCTTTCCAAAAATCACAATGCTACACACAGCAGAAGTGTTGGTCACCAGAGTGACTCCTTCACTTCTTTGTGTCCACTTCTTCATCAGTGATGTTGATCTCTCTGTAGGTGTTAAAACTGTGCTCTATTATCAGAATATAATCTTTAATATTTATATTTATATTATATAGTCCAACATAATCTTATACCTGATTCTGTCTGGGTGACTTTAGATTGACTTCTCTATCCTAGCATCTTTTTTTCAAAGACTTTATGATTGTTTAGGGTTTGTCTAGCAATATAAACTTAAATACGTTGTGCTGTTTCTGAACACCTCTTATATTGTGTCATATTTTATATATGGTAATATTTTATACAGCCTGTAATCGATCATGGGTAGGCAAAATAAAATGTCTTCACCATGAGACAACTTTAGAATATCACTTTGACTTGATTACAGTCCAGCTAGGAAGAAGGTTTTCTTCTAGTCCCTATCCGAGTTCTGAATAGCACCACTTGACAACTAGAACAATATAGCTTTGTCAGGGTAACACTCTACTTGCTTCATAACAGCATCTATTACCATGGAAGAACAATTTCTGAAATATTTGCAAAAATACACATGGCATTGCAAGTTATTTCAGAATAGTCCAATGCTTGTGTACAGGTGGATATATTTTTCTCTCCTTACATCAATATAATATTAATGAATAACCACACCTTTCCACCTGGGATTCACATCACATCAAAAGCTCAACTGAAGAGGAGATCTGAAGTTGGTAGGAAATCATTGTTTCCAGAAGCCATGTTTAGAAACCACTGATAGCTCTCTTTTGAGTATGCAAGTATTTTGTATTTTGCCTTTGGCTGAGAAGTTGTAGCAGCCCTAGTAATGCAGCTTCCTACACTAGTGAAATGTTTAAAACTAATTCATCACTGTAGACAGTATCTGCAAAATGTTCCCTGCCCCATGCGATCCTACCATTCAGGATTTGGACCTGAAATAGAAAAGCATGAAGCACATGTGTAATACCAAGCATGAGAGAAGTTCCATTTACTTCAATGAACTGGTGCCCAAGAGTTTTTCCAGTTAAGAAATAACACCCTCACATCAGTAACTAAGACAATGAGTCAGGCTGAAAATCTAGGAATTAAACTGAGGATAGGGAGAGGAATCCTTGTCCCAAATAGTTGTACAGATTTTATGAGACTTTCAAAGCAGAACAGGCAAAGACTAGAGTGGATAAAGCCCTGAGAAGCCTGGTCTGACCTCTTAGCTTGCCCTCCTATCATCAGGTGATTGGGCTGTAGACCTCCTGAGGACTTTTATAACCTTACAACAAATCATCCTATGAGCATAAAGATACAATAAATTTAAAATCAAAACCTTAAATTACATCAGTTTATCCACTGTCTTACTTGTCATACACAACAACATTACCATCATTCACAAAAATATATGAAAAGCAAACATTAATTGCATAGACCTAAGATGTCAACAAAGTTTTGGCCCTGACTTCTTGTGGTTGTTGCCTGAAGGTTCTCTCTCTTCTACATCACAGTTGTTGAAGTCACTTGCTAATGAGTATAATGTTTTCAGAAGCACAAATTAACTTGAAGAGAGGATTAGTGTTTGTAATATCTCGTGATGATCTTATCAGTATAATGAAGGCATACAGCAACACGATCCTCATGTTATATTAGACAGTTAGGAATAAACAAATGTTGTATAAAGATATTTCAACAGCATATGGCTGTACGTGTAACTGAGGATGTTTTCTAAATGAGTGTCTCTGACCATGTTCCACTGCTTAAGTAAAAACTTAGAGGCAAGTCTTGTTGGTATAAAAAAATATTTTTCTGGTTCTTCTGTTTCTTGAAAGTAACATAAGTAGAATGACACAAGTATCATTTTGCAGGACAGAAAAGGACTTTAGAACTGAGAGGTATTTAAATTAAAAAAAAAAAACCTACAAAACTATTGTAACGATATTGTCATAGTAACCTATTCCTTCTGGACTGTGATTATAGGAATCAGGGAGTGAGCAAAGCAGTCATGAGGATTTTTCTGGGTTATCTGGCTTTGAAAGGATCATGTTCAAACTCTGAAAAGATAAAAGAAAGACTATACAGAATGTAAGCTGGACCGTTAAACATTTCCATATGACAAACTCCTCTCCTGAGATCTGACCTGTCTGTAGATTCCCCAGTTTGCAGATCTAAAGGAACGAGGCCCACCCGTGCCTGCTCTAAAGAGAAGAAGCTGCATCTGACTAGCTTTTGAAAACTGTTTTAAAATTCTCACCAAAAAATACCTCAATAAAACATATATATATATCCATTAAACATTCAAAAGAAAATCCCATAAACCAGGATTTGTAGAAAGTAACACATCTAAAAATGACTGTAGAAGCAACATCCCAAGTAAAGTAGGCATTTCTGAAAGAAATTTCTGCCTTCTGTAGAAGACATTGCTTTTATTCCTAAAGGTTACTGGTAAATTATGTCCTTAGGCAGCAATCCTGATGTTTATGAACATGCATACCTCCAAGCACATGCCTAGTTTCATAAACCACAATGAAACTATCTGCATTCTTAAAGTTAAACACATGTATAAGCATTTGCAGAATTGAGATTCCTCACCATAAATCAAAACTTTATCTTCTAGCAATAATTATAGTGGTAGGATAGAAAATTTGAAGCACAAGTAGTTAGAAGTACATGTTTCTCCTTCATCCAAAAGAATGTTTCTCCACTACACGTCGGGCACAGACCTAAACACACACTAAAATGTGATCTCATCTTCCACCTCTGTGGTGAGCCAGGTCCCTAGATGAGTCAAAGGAAAATCTGTGTTTCTGTTCTGGGTTCTGCCCCTCAGGAGGGTCCTAGCTGCACACCTACAGCAGATAGTCACAGCATGTGCTCTCCAACTGCCATTGTATATCACATCTGCCTATGTCACATTGTCATGTGGCTGATATCAGGCAAATAATGTAGCTCAAGGTCATTCCAGAAAGCTCAGGAGACCTATCACTAGGTCAAATTGGATTTTCAGGTGGCCTGAAATCAGTCTTCTTTTAGAACAGAAGAGGCACCTACTGCAAAGCTACAGGTATCCCACAGAATAAAACATTAGTACAAATAAAGTGCGTAGCTAAATAACAAATATTCAATGCAACACCGGAATTTTAGGAACAAAACTATCCATATTAATATCAAGTGAGCAGCCATGTAAAATCCATTTTAACATTAACGGCTGTCAAGTTGAAATCCACCCATTGATTTCTGACACCCAAAATACATGGGTGTATACCTGTTAAGAAAGTATATAAATTAACTGATTTAATTTTTTTCTTAGCAAATGAAAAATGGCTTCTTTGGCAAGTTTCCCATTTGGATTCCCTGTAACTGTTGCAAAGCCACTCAAAGCACTTCTCATCACATATTTCATGTTGGCTGAAAGTAATAATATTGTTAATCGTCTACATCATCATGTCCACCGATCATATATATATATATATTTGGAAAATTCTGATCAAGTAGTGTTCTGTGAAATGTTCATTGGTAATAGTCTGTCCTGTGTTTGGGAAAGCTGACACTTGGAGAGCTAGCCACAGGTTGTCTCTTGGCTAAGCTTGATATCAAAGGTCTTTGCTGACAGAAGCCCCACTCAAATGCATATTTATCTCAAAAAACTCTTTTGCTTAAAGTAATCAGTATGGAGGTCTAAAAACCTTCTTTCTCTTGCTTTGTATATATTGCATAACAAGCCATTTCTCACTTTTGCCAATTTTGCCAATTATTCTTAGCAGATCTGTGAGCCTGCTCCCTGTTGTACGTCCCTCAGGAACCTCTCAGCAGTCAGCTGCACATCGTGCAATCACAGCCCAGCCATCTGACAGCCAAGGGGTGTTTCACTTCAGGCATCTCCTAAATCAGGATTTTTTTCACAACTGTAAGTATCAATAGCAGCTGTAACCATTTTATGAACTACAGAAGTTAGGAAGCCTGGTTTCTTGTGACTTTTGTTTTGTGGTTGAATTGCTCCATGTCTAATGAATTAATGCCTCCATAAGATGTTTACACGTGGATCTTCTGATTCTAATATTAGAAATCATAGTATATCTCTCATTTCTGCAGGCCCTTCTCCATTTAACCACGTCAAAGCCTGTGGAAGCTTCATATTTTTTGAAATTTATTCTTGTACCAAACTTGCTAGAAATTTGCTAGCAATTTCAAAATATATTAGGCAGATGCTTAGATCCTCTAACTTAAATATATATATATATATATATATATTCAGGAAACCAGTCTGAAAAATCTGCTAGTTTTTTAAATTAATAAAAATATCACTGCAAACAATAGACCCTTCTTCACAGACTCATTTATTACTGCCGTGTGTTTTGATAAGTCATTTGAGTACGGTTTATTTAAATCCATTTATTTAAATGGATTTAGCAATCATTAATAAATCACTACCAACGACTACCTCAGCTATCTTTAAAATGTTTGTATTTTTTATATAAGTTCTTCCAACTCAGAGTTTCACGTTCTCAGAACTGAACAAAACCTATAAACAATGATTCGCTATCAAGTGAGTATCACATACATGCATCTAATCATCAGTTTAAAAAATGTACCTACCGTAGTCTACAGGTAAGAAAAGGTTCAAAACTTACAGCCTTTTAGACTGACTGATGGTGTGAGTGCTGGAAGTCCCAGGGCCTTGAAATTTGGGGAAGATGGGTATAGGACATATAATTTATGTTTATAAACTGAGGGGACAGTTGCTGAATATGCATTTCACTTGCATGCACTATAGAAACAGAGTCAGCTGAAGCAAAAAAAAATGCTAGGATGATAAGAAAAAAAATGCTAGCATTGATAGTTATTACAATTGAATATATAAACAACTGCAGCGGGTATTAGAGGTTGCTTTGATGTGAGTCGAAGGCCAAATAAGGACAATTTTAAACACCAGAACAAAACTTTACTAAATTAAATCACAAACAACAAATGTTTTGCAAACAGTTCTCACATAATTTTAATCATTATCACTGCATATGCAAAGCCATTAAAATTCTTAACATATATCCTTAGCTGTGAATATAAATGTTAGCTCTAAGTATGCACAACTACAAGGTGATCAGGATCAAGACCTCTTTGTAGAGAGAAGTTGGAACAGAAATTGGCTTGACTTCTTTTCAAATTTTCCTTGCTTTTGATTATTTTTTAATTCTATTTATTCTATTCTACTTATTCTATTTTATTCTTCTAGTTCCCAAAAGGCAGTGTCATCAGCTAGCCCACGTAGTTGTTGTCTTCCAACTTTTTGTTATTTTGCTCTTTCTTACCTGTAACTACACACATTTTTGTCCCTTTCATGGTGACATTGTCCACCTACTTATATAAAATGCTTATACATCGTGTCTGACTATGTGTGATGGTTTAACATTGCTATGTAGCTGACCTCCACTCTCTCACTCCCCCTCCTCAAAGAAAAAGGGCCAGAAAACACAATTGAAAGGGCTCAAGGGTTGAGATAAGGACAGGGAGATCGCTCACCAATTATTGTCATGGGCAATACACACTCAACATTAGGGAGATTAATATAATTTATTGACTAACACTAGTGGACTAGAACAGTGAGAACTAAAAGCACACTTAAAACCACCTTCCTCCCCATCCACCTTCTTCTACGTCCTCTCCCCTAGTGGTGCAGGGGAATGGGGGAATGGGAGTTTTGCTCAGTCCGTGACACTTCATCTCTGCCACTCCTTCATGGTCACTGTCTGTCCCTGCTCCATATGGGGTACATCCCTTGGGATGCCATCCTTCCTGAACTGATTCTGCAGGGGCTGCCCACAGGCAGCAGCTCTTCAAGAAGTGCTCCCACATGGCTCCATGCATCAGGAGCAAACTGCTCCAGCACGGATCCCCCACGGGCGGCAGCTCCCCACAGACCCCCTGCTCCTGTGTGGGCTCCTCTCCATGGGCTGCAGCTCCTGCCTGGGGCCTGCTCCTGCGGGGGCTCTCCATGGGCCGCAGCCTCCTCCAGGCCACATTTGCTTGCTCCACCCGGGGCTCCTCCACGGTCTGCAGAGTGGAAATCTGCTCCGCCTTGGGACACATGGGCTGCAGGGGGACAGCCTGCTCCACCAGGGGCCTCTCCACAGGCTGCAGGCGAACTTATGCTGTGGCACCTGCAGCACTTCCTGCCCTCCTTCTGCACTGACCTTGGTGTCTACAGAGCTGGTTCTCACTCCTCTCTCTCCCAGCTGCTGTTGCCCAGCAGTTTTTTCCCTTTCTTAAATCTGCTCTCCCAGAGGCCCAACCAGCATCAGTCACTGGCACAGCTCTGGCCAGCAGCAGGTCCCTTTTAGAGCTGGCTGGAGCTGGCTCTGACCTGACATGGGGCAGCTGCTGGGCTCTGCTCACAGAGGCCACCCCACAGCCTTTCTGCTACTAAGCACTTACCACAAAAAAACAATACACTGTGCCATCACAATTTTACAAAATATTTGTATACTGTTGTTGTTTAAATTATTTTAGTATTGTTATATTTATCTAATTATTATTAACTATATCCTGATTAATACATTTATAATATTTAAATGTCAGATTTCTTATGTGGCTTCAGAGTTCAACTTAACAGACAAGACAGAAGTAACTTGGCAGAGAACCTAATAAAAATGAGGTAGAGAAAGGTCACATGTTGATGATGACCACGTGATTCTGGAGCAGCCTTTCGACATAGGAAATAGAAGAAAGAAAGAGGGAAAAAAAAAAAAAGGCAGAAAAAGAAGACAACTAGGTATGGTGACTCAGTTCAAGTTCTATAATCTTGTGTTCTTTTTCCATATGTAGGATGATGATTAAGTCACCCTAAGGAGGAGAGAATTTATAGTCCATTTAAATAGGAACTACTACAGCAACCTGCTATTATGTGCATCTGGCAAAGAATAAGGTTATTCTGGACCCTTTTATGACTAAGCTATTCACAACCTGTTCCAGCTTTTTGGGGGATGCAACAAGCATTTCATAAGTAACTTCAGCTTCTGAAGCCTTAATCAGGAGTTGCATTGTTCCTCTCAGGACTTGGTCCTGGATTTTCATTTATATCCTATTAGCCCTGGGACTGAGATCACTGTACAACCATTTGGGAAATTTTATCTATTGGTCAAATTAGGATGATAGTTCAGTATTTTTGAGAAAGGGAATATTAAAAACTTAATAGGAAAACAGAATTCATCTTCTATGTTTCAACTTTTAGTACTTCAGTAGGAAACTGGAAAACACAGTACCCACTTTATACCTTACCAGCAGCTACTCAGTCAAAGCAGAATTCATAGCAGATAGAGACAAATCATCTGATGGCAGAGGTTAAAAGAAACCTGTTACTATGACAACAGATAGGGTCAGATAACAAAATGAACAGACACTTTTGATCTTCAAAAAATTCTTTTTCCTTTGCTCTCTCCTCTGTTATCTGGACCACTCCATCAAACACCTAGCAGATAACAGATTTGAAAACCCAGTCGACCTTCAAGAAAGACCAGACAAGTTGGAAAGTCTATGGAAAGGTTACTATTACAGTTGAAATGCTTATGATTATATTTTCTATGTGTGCATGTGTATGAATTTTACCACAGTATCAGAGTACTG
Source organism: Anser anser (assembly GCF_964211835.1). Lineage (NCBI taxonomy): Eukaryota > Metazoa > Chordata > Aves > Anseriformes > Anatidae > Anser > Anser anser. Next base: position 41,495 of record NW_028153559.1, on the reverse strand, counting down.
CTCAAAAGGCTTTATAGAAGCCTCTAATACTGCAACATAAATGTAATATTTTATTATTATTATTATTATTTATAATGCCATTCAAAGAAAGGAAATAGAATATAACATGATCTGAAATGATTTGTTGTGTGGTCATATTGTACAGTTAATATATTGTAGGTTAAAAAGAAATTGTATTTAGACACCTTTGAATTTTGGAACAGTAGTTTATTGTACATGCCCTATCACTAATTGTTACTTCATATATACTGTGAAAGCTGGAAAAAAAAAAAATGTTATATTTTAGTATTATTTTAAAGTATTTTGAAGATTTATGTATTGATAAAGAGCAGAATGTTATGAAATGATAAATCGGAAAGAAAAACTAAGCACCATATTAACATAGTTTACAATTTAAATGACAAAAGAAGAGCAAAGAGAGGGGAAAAACAAACAAACAAACAAACAAAAACAGCAAAACAATACTAACTGAAGGGAAAATGCTGCCTTTCCTTCTGAGTTTACTGAAGAAGTAAGTTTTCAGTATACAACTTAAGAAATCTGCAAAGGGAATGTCACTTCCTACATATAGTAGTACTGCTTTCATAAAGGTATGACTCAACTTGGGAACTGGGCTATGTGGGTGAACATATCTGGAGCCAGGAGTTCTACTCCAACATTAATTTCTATTCCTCCTCTGTACAGCAATGTCATTGAACAGTCAACTGAGATGGCGTCTCTTCTGGACATTATATTAAATTAAGCTAAGGTCTTTGCTGCTGCATGCCATGCGTTAGGAATCTCAGTGACTCTGACCCATAATCATCTATGGTACTTGTGTAGTACATTAGAACTACATGCTTCAGAGGAAATATTTATTCTCACAAAAAGTAAATGTGTGAAAATCTCACAGGGATTCCTGCACTAATTTCTCTGAGTTTCACACAACATCAACTGGTTTAATGCTAAAGATACAAATTACTAAAAAAGGAATGCCAAGGTGTAATATTATTCCAGAAAATGCACTGTTACTTTCATTATTGTCAACACAGAGAGAAAAACAACCATTATTGTCACATTAATGAAATGTTTTTTTTTCTTCTTTCTGTTTTCATCATGAAATTCAAAATCTCTATCTTTGACAAAAAGTTGTATTTAAAATAATATATATTAATTTGCTTGGCAGCTGTTCCTGAATCTTTACCTGCTGGAGAGGAGCTCTGTGAAGAAGGACCTGGGGGTCCTAGTGGACGACAGGTTAGCCATGAGCCAGCAGTGTGCCCTGGTGGCCAAGAAGGCCAATGGGATCCTGGCATGCATTAATTTGTCTTTTGTTTCACAACTGAGCTTTCAAAATAAATATTTTCAAAATATTTTAATTAATATTTTTCTATAACTGTTGGGAAGAATATATCTAAAAGGATATATCTAGAATATAGAATATATCTAAAATTTAGTGTCCATATCTCAGAGATTGGACTTCAATTTTTCGCCAAATATTTTATTTAAATTTTAGGCTCTGAGAAGTTCCAGTGGATTCACTGTTGAAAGGTTTCTTGTCCATAGTTACAAGATGTTTGGGAGTTTGTTTGTCATCACCTTTAATTTTTAATCTGTTAATATATTTATATTTAACTTGGCTGATTTTAAATATCATCCCTTGAAACTCATAGCTTCTGGCTGCAATTCTGATGGAGAACAAGTATAAAAACGCTGTGCTATAAACATTATATGGTACTCCAAGAAAATATCAATTTGCATTCTTTCCAAGAGCTACCAAAATATTATCCATAATTTAGATCGATGCCACAGGATGGAGTGGAAGGGGTGAGGGTGGTGTCAGTCTTCAGTAAAGAAAAATTTGGTGTCGATCTCCTGTAAATTAGAATTATGCTTCAAAATTCAGAGACCACTAGAAAACAAAGTACCCTGGATGTTCTGTGGGCAAAAATGGAAATTCTCATTTACTTATTTCCTTAGCATTTGTATAGTAGAGATGTGTGGAATTTGAATCTCAAGGATTCAGATCAGACTGCATTTCTGATGGTGAAAGCCCCTCAGAGACATGGTTTGACTCAAAGTCCCGCCAGTAAAACTGCAGCATGGGAGAAGCATGGGACTGGCAGGTATTTCAAGGAAATGCAGACTGATGGTGAACTGATTTGAAACTCAGAGTTCCCAGACACCTTAAACAACTGAAATATTTCAGGCTTAATTGAACTAACCGGAACCAAAAGGAAGATATTTTCTATTTCTCATTTTAAAATCAATTTTAAATGAAGCCTCAGAGTTGCCAGTATGACAACTATGAGATACATACCTAAACAAAACACCAATACCAAGCAATTTTTCAAGTATCTACATATACTCCAAATTATTCTTAAACATCAAGAGGCAGTACTGTACAGTAAGTGTGCATACTAACAAATGAATATGCATAGCGGGAGCTGGGACAAGGACCTGGGAGCCTATCTCATTTGTTCATGTAGCAGACAGCATGATAGCAACAGATGCTCCACACTCTTCCTTTCCTTATCCTAGCAGGTCCTCTCCAATTCACTCGGCCCCTCCGTTGATAGTACCAGCAAGGTCACCAAGTAGTGATAATTACTCGAAATCATTTTTGGACTGCAGAAGACCTTTCATTCAGGTCACTGAAGAGTTGCCAGTCACCTCCATTTATCATTCACCTGATCTTAAAATGATCCAGAAAGAAAACAATCCATATTAGAACACTTTGAAGGAACATATCCTGTACCTGAAGAAGGAAAAATTATTATTAGAGAAAAAATACATACACATGTAAATAACATGTACTTCATTAATGTATCTACATCTCAAGCTAGAAAGAAAGATCCAATCCCATTTTTCCTCACCTCTGTTCTTACAGGAAAAACAATTTCTGATTTCAGATATTGAATGTTTCTGGATAATGAGTATACCTGTAACATTTTCCTTTTTAAGTGTTCTTGCATTTAAGAAAACCCTTCAGAGAAATGATTTTTAGATAATTCCACAAGGCGCTGATATCAAAAAACAAAATATCAAAAATCAAAAGTGCCACTGCTTGATAACTATTAAACTTGCTTTTCTAGTAAAATAAAAGAGTGCAGGTGAGTATCACACTGCATGTCAATATTGGGGGGTGGAGAGGAGGAGGGGAGTGAGAGATGTTAAAGCAAGCTAAATAATTGCCTAACAGTACTTGTACTAATGACCATAAACTTCTACTATGCTAATTTTTCTTTGCACTTTTAATTACAGATCAATAATACTTTGCAGCTGACATTTAAAAATGCTGAACTGCATGTAGGAACACAGACTGAATAAAAATATACAATGTGGTACTGAATTTGCCAAATCAATAAAAAATATACAATGTGGTACTGAATTTGCCAAATCAATAAACTTTGCCATTTAACAAACAATAGGATGTAAACAGTCACCAAGAGTAGCAAGTGTAAAAGACTATGTTTCAAGTGCTTAATTATTGTTTAATAACATTAAGCCTCAGTTCACTGACAGAATTCTACTACTGTGAAAATCAGCCATTCTATTGTTTGTTTGCTTTATTTATGCTTAGCATCTTTTTCAAATGTTTGACTTTAGCTGTTGCTAAACCTAAAGCTCACAGAAAATTAGATTATTATAGACCAAAAGGTGAATAATTGCATAGGTTTTAGTTTATGCTTCCTTACTTAGATAAATGATTTTTATTCCTTTAAAAATGCTTTATTGCAACAAGTACATTTAATAAATGAGATCAAGGCATTAAAGAGTACTTACATATATAAATATCCATATAATATCAATGATTTCATTTCAAACGAAAGGTTAGAATCAATAAACTGTTGTTCAAATTTCCTATAGTAGCTTATGTTAAGCAGGAATGAGCAATTTTTTTTTTTATGTTTCTGGCCCTGCAAACTTTCTTTTTTTTTTTCTTCCTTCTTTTTGTTCCTTCTCCTTCTCCTTCTCCTTCTCCTTCTCCTTCTCCTTCTCCTTCTCCTTCTCCTTTTCCTTCTCCTTCTCCTTCTCCTTCTCCTTCTCCTTCTTTTTCTTTTTTCTTTTTCCTTTTCCTTTTCCTTTTTCTCTTTTCTTTTTCTTTTTCTTTTTCTTTTTCTTTTTCTTTTTCTTTTTCTTTTTCTTTTTCTTTTTCTTTTTCTTTTTCTTTTTCTTTTTCTTTTTCTTTTTCTTTTTCTTTTTCTTTTTCTTTTTCTTTTTCTTTTCCTTTTCCTTTTCCTTTTCCTTTTCCTTTTCCTTTTCCTTTTCCTTTTCCTTTTCCTTTTCCTTTTCCTTTTCCTTTTTCTTCTTTTTCTTTTTCTTTTTTTTCTTTTTCTTTTTCTTTTTCTTTTTCTTTTTCTTTTTCTTTTTCTTTTTCTTTTTCTTTTTCTTTTTCTTTTTCTTTTTCTTTTTCTTTTTCTTTTTCTTTTTCTTTTTCTTTTTCTTTTTCTTTTCTTTTTCTTTTTCTTTTTCTTTTTCTTTTTCTTTTTCTTTTTCTTTTTCTTTTTCTTTTTCTTTTTCTTTTTCTTTTTCTTTTTCTTTTTCTTTTTCTTTTTCTTTTTCTTTTTCTTTTTCTTTTTCTTTTTCTTTTTCTTTTTCTTTTTCTTTTTCTTTTTCTTTTTCTTTTTCTTTTTCTTTTTCTTTTTCTTTTTCTTTTTCTTTTTCTTTTTCTTTTTCTTTTTCTTTTTCTTTTTCTTTTTCTTTTTCTTTCTTTTTCTTTTTCTTTTTCTTTTTCTTTTTCTTTTTCTTTTTCTTTTTCTTTTTCTTTTTCTTTTTCTTTTTCTTTTTCTTTTTCTTTTTCTTTTTCTTTTTCTTTTTCTTTTTCTTTTTCTTTTTCTTTTTCTTTTTCTTTTTCTTTTTCTTTTTCTTTTTTTTTTTCTTCTTCTCCTCTGTGTTTTATCTTTATTGCAGCAGTGCATTGAATTTTAGGTTGATCATTGTCACTGCCTGACTCCCATGCACACACAAACATTTTAAACTGTGTTCAGTGGGGTTTTAACTCTAAGGAGTGTGGAAGAAAACACGTGGGAGGCTGAAAATAATAATGCAGTGGGATAATCAGTAATTCAGTACTGTTAATTTACACATATTAAGTTCAAGTGGTGTTATATTATTTGAAATTTCTGGACCAAGATAGGATAGTTTAGCTGAGTGCAGGTAACTAATGTTAAAGTTGAAACTTGGGTGACCAGTTCATGAATCCCAACAATATTGCATATAGCATGTGACTCCTCAATATCATTTCTGACCTAAATGATCATGACAGCAACAGATGCTACAACAGAAAAGTTTTGTAACTACATGAGATATGGCAGAGACTCTGACAACAGAGAGGGATGTAAAATGGAAATCCCAGCCTATGAAAAATATTTTATTTTCTAGAAAAAATATTTATATGTTGAATCCCAAAAAACACACAAAAAAAAGGAAAAAAAAAAAAAAAGATGCAGCCAGACGTGGAGGAAGAGAGATGTCAGAGGCAGGAGATTGGGATCCCCTCTATATTTCTGTCTGTACTCCATCTATCTATAGTAAATATCACTGACAAGAATCTTCTTGGGAAGACCAAGTAATGGTCCTTTTTGTATCAGAGTGTATATTAGATATGTATATTAGATATTTAGAAGATTTCAACATAGAGAATTTAAAAAAAAAAAAAAAAAGAGGATTTTTCATTTCAACAGGGAAATAATTTCAACCAGATATTACCAACAAGCTGTTTTCTGCTCACTTCTTGAAGCTCTCAACTGGAGCTGAACCAATCAAGAAATTGACTCATTAAGGCAACTATTGCACATTTGTAAATTCAGAAATCACTTTTGCAACTGCTATTGACATTAAGGATCACTTACTCTTACTTAATCACTTAACGGCAGTTAAAATTAAATCCTTTTTAAATCAATGGATTTACTATATTCTAGCTGGGTTAATTATCTCTATAGATCCTAGAGATGACTTGGCAAAGTCAGAGACTTTGTTTAGGAGGGTTTATAAAAAAAAGTAACTAATACAAAATGTATTCAGTGACTAGACGTTTTCTACAGGGAATTTTCCCTGAGCAGTACGAGTTTTCTTCAGTGTAAAGCGTAGAGCTATCTCCTACCCTAGGTACATCATCCAACATAAGAGTGAGAAGGTCGTTGTATTGATACCAAGAATATCAGGTCCCAAGGTAAGCCTTTTACAACATCCAGTGTAGGATTTGATTTGCCAGGATTGTTCAGATGACATTGAATGCTACAGAGGTTCATTTCAAAACACAGTTAGAAAAGTGTATATATATATATATATGTATACATACACACTTATTCCTGAAACTGTTTTTTCATTGCTCATGTCATAAGTCAGACAGGTAATAGAACCAGTCAAAAGAGGATGGACTGAACAGACAACATTCCACATGGGCTGTTTTGGAAAAACTGTGCTAAATATGTTGGACATTATGAATTCTAGCTTAGGTAACTAAAACCTACCCATTCTCTTTCTCAGCACTGTGAATTACTATTCTATTGCTGGGCATCTAATTTTCATTTGTTGTGGCATAGTCTCACTATGCTTTTATTTCAATCTGGATTTGATGCCTAGGCTCTCTAATATAATGTCTGAGGGATTAGATGCTCTATGGTAAGCTCTACTTCAACTGGTACACTGAAGATGGAGCCAGCCAGATAAGTTAGTCTGTAGAAAGAATTCAGATCCCAGGGGCTTAGTTACATTAATTTAATTCACAGTTACATTACGAACAGATTTCTTGCTCTGGTTGTCATTTATTTCTCCATACAGGTTGTGCTGTGAGAGGAATACCTCCTCAACATGAGAGAAAAGGTCTCATGATGTGGAAAGTCCAGGTTTCTGCTATACCTGATCCACATCAGATCTTACCTGGTCCTCAGCAGGGACTTCTCATTATCTGAAGCAGGTATCTACATGTTTGTTTCCTGTGGTTGGCACTAGGCATACATACAAAGTAATACCTGAGTCACAGAACAAGGCAACACATAGATTCTTTATGTCAAGTACTAGAACAAGTACCTGAGTCAGTTGTACAGCAAAACTTACATTATTTTTCAGAAGTAGCAAAAAGAGAATATGAAACACATGATTACTTCTGTCCCATCTCTCTGAGTTAAGCAGAGGACATCTTCTGTCTTGGTCCTCTACATCTCAGATGAGTGCTAATTGGAGTTAAGTAAAAGCCAGTGAGCATCTTCTTTGACTGTGTTTTGTTTAATACTCTGTCTGCTAACCACTGTCTGAGGACATATGTTGGTCTGGACCACAACAGCAAGTCAAGCAGAGGAACATATAGCTCACAATGCCAGCAGTATTTTGTTCTGAGTACCCTGACGAGGTAAGTAAAGATGTAGTGGTTTTGTGACAGCATCTTAGGATGTAGATTAAAAAAAAAAAAAAAAATTTGCAAAACTTTTGCAAAACTGCTGCTTCTCATTGCTCACCCTCACAGTTGCTCTCTTGCATCATCAACCCCTACCCTTAGACATTTGTCCTTGCCCCATGCTGCCAAATCTGTCATGCTGGTGCAAATGTCTGTGTGTACAGATGGTAAACCAGTTCAGGACTCCATGCACAGCTAGCAGCCAGAGCAGTTTCTCAATCTATTTCACCTTGTGTGGGCACACAAACACTTGTGTTGGCAGAGAAGAGGCACAGCATGAGGATAGAAACTATAGTCAAGAACAGGGAGGAGAAAATTATAGCTTGAGTTGATCTAAGCAGTTACTGAAAGTAAAGTTATGATCTATATACCTAGAGAAACATAATGAGTGAATTCAAACACTTTCAAGGCCCACTGCAGTTGGAAAGTGGCTAGGAGGTTTCTTTATGATGATCTCACCTCCTTATTCCTGTTTTCTTTTGTCTTGACATCACACTGTGACATTGTCATGGTGCTCCACTTTGATCTGTGCTTTGTACTTGGTGACTGATTTCGTATGCTATTTAACTATTGCTTTACATATTAAACTTATGGTTAGAGATGTCAGAATCAACAAAGTTACTGTACGTCATCTGAGGCCACATACAGTGTTAGCACTCAAAACTAGAGCCATTCAAAAATATATATATAAATACATATATATTCTGAAAGGCTTCCCCAGTCCTGCATAAGCAACAACAATTTATTATTGTTATTTCTGTGCACATAAAATGAAGTTTCTTTCAAATGGGGAAAGCCCAGGAAAATATTAAATCCAAATCAAGACAGTTTTAACAAGAGCTAAAAGTGACTAGAAGAAGTACCAAAACTTGCTGAATGTTTAGCTTGACTTGCCAATGAGACTGTAGATTAATTTTACTTTCAGTTTATCTGACAACAATATGGTCAATATTAAGCCCATTGAGGGTGGTGAGGCCTAGCAGAGAGATCTAGACAAATTAGAGAGCTGGGCAATATGAAGTTTAACAAGAGCAAGTGCCAGATTCTGCACTTCAGGGGCAACCCTTGTTATACATACAGACTGGGAGACAAGATGCTGGAGAGCAACCCCACAGAAAGGGATCTAGGGGTTTTGATCGACAGCAAGCTGAACATGAGCCAGCAGTGTGCCTTTGCATCCAGGAGGGCCAACCATATCCTGGAGTACATCAAGAATAGCATTGCTAGATGGTCAAGGGAAGTGATTGTCCCACTCTGCTCTGCGCTGGTGTGGCATCACCTTGAATACTGTGTGCAGTTTTGGGTGCCAGATTATGAGAAAGGTATAAAACTGTTAGAGAGTGTCCAAAGGAGGGCAACAAAGATGGCAAAGGGTCTAGAGGGGAAGAGGTAAGAGGAGCAGCTGAAGTCACTTGGATTGTTCAGGCTGGAGAAGAGAAGATTGCGGGAAGACCTCATTGCAGTCTACAACTTCCTCACGAGGTAGAGCGGAGGCACAGGTGCTGATCTCTTCTCCATGGTGACCAGCAATAGGACGCAAGGGAACGGCTTGAAGCTGTGATAGGGGAGTGTGGTGGTTTTACTCGGGTGGGCAGCCGAGCTCCACCACAACTGCTCTCTCACTCCCCCTCCTCAAAGAGGAACAGGGAGAAAATACGATGAAAAGGGCTCAAGGGTTGAGATAAGGATGAGGAGATCGCACAGTAATTATCGTGATGGGCAAAACAGACTCAGCATAGGGAGATAGTAAGATTTATTGCTTATTACTAACAAGCTAGAGAAGTGAGAAACAAAAGAAAAGAAAAGAAAAAAAAAAAAAAGCACCTTCCCCCCCATCCACCCTCTTCCACCTCCTCCCCCCGAACAGTGCAGGGGAAGGGAGGAATGGGGGGTTATGGTCAGTCTATAGGGCTTCTTCGCCGCCGCTCCTTCTCAGTCACTCTTGTCCCCTGTGCTGTGGGGTCCCTCCCACAGGTTGTAGTCCTTGGTGAACTGATCTGGCGTGGGCTTCCCACAGGCAGCAGCTCTTCAAGAACTGCTCCAGATATGGGTCCATACCACGGGGTCCATCCCTCAGGAGCAAACTGCTCCAACCTGGATCCCCCATGGGCAGCAGCTCCTGCCAGATCACCTGCTCCTGCGTGGTCTCCTCTCCATGGGCTACAGGTCCGGCCCGGAATCTGCTCCGGCAGGGGTCTTCCACAGGCCGCAGCCTCCGTCAGTGCAGGTCCACCTGCTCCACCGTGGTCTTCTCCACAGGCTGCAGCGTGGAAACCTGCTGCACCGTGGTACTCCATGGGCTGCATGGGGACAGCCTGCTTCACCATGGTCCTCATCATAGGCCGCAGGGGACTTCTGCTCCGGTGCCTAGAGCACCTCTCCCCCTCCTTCTTCACTGACCTTGGTGCCTGCAAGGCTGTTTCTCACTCCTCTCACTCTCCCAGCTGCTGTGTGGTGCAGCGTTTTTTTTGTTTTTGTTTTTGTTTTTTTTTTTGTTGTTTGTTTTTGGTTTTGGGTTTGTTTTTTTTTTTTTTGGTTTGGTTTGGTTTGGTTTGGTTTGGTTTTTTTCCCCTGTCTTAAATATGCCCTCACAGAGGCGCAAAACAACATCACTTATTGGCTCAGCTCTGGTCAGAAGTGAGGCCCTTACCAAACATGGCTTCTAGATCCTTCTCACAGAAGCCACCCCTATGGCCCCCTGCTACCAAAACCTTGCCACGTAAACCCACTACATTCCGCCCCTCGCCTCTGTGAAAAGCATATTTAAGAATAATCACAACAGGGAGGTTCAGGCTGGATATCAGGAAAAGGTTTTTCACAAAGAGGGTGGTTGGGCACTGGAACAGGCTCCCCAGGGAAGTGGTCACAGCACCAAGCCTGACAGAGTTCAAGAAACGTTTGGAAAATACTCTCAGAAATATGATCTGATTTTTTATTATTATTTTTTGCCTGGGCCTTTGAGGACCCAGGAGTTGGACTCAATGATCCTTTTGGGTCCCTTCCAACTTGGATATTCTATGATTCTATGAGTCTATGAAACCATAACTATGATGTTTAGAGGAAGCATTTGATTCACTCTGATGTGAACATCAGTGCACCTTCAACTCTGAATACATTGCAACAAGGCCTGATAGACAATGCCGGTCTACACTATGAATTGCCAGGTTTCATCCAAATCACTCATAAACACAAGTGTAGTAGAGTTCCTAACTTCATCCACCTTGTCCACCTTTGTGGGGTCCCTCAAGGCTCCAGTGGGGTCCCTCAAGGCTCCATTTTAGGGCCAGTCCTCTTCAATGTTTTTATAAATGATTTGGATGTAGGACTAGAAGCAAATTTGCCGACAACACCAAACTTGGAGGAGTTGTGGACTCGGATGAGGGTGGAAAGGCCTTGCAGAGAGATCTGGACTGATTGGAGAGCTGGGCAATCACCAACCACATGAAGTTTAACAAAAGCAAGTGCCGGGTCCTGCACCTAGGACGGGGCAACCCTGGCTATATGTACAGACTGGGCGATGAGACGCTGGAGAGCAGCCCCACAGAGAGGGATCTGGGGGTTGTGGTTGACAGCAAGTTGAATATGAGCCAGCAGTGTGCCCTGGCAGCCAGGAGGGCCAACCGTATCCTGGGGTGCATCAAGCACGGCATCGCTGGTCGGACAAGGGAGGTGATTGTCCCGCTCTACTCTGTGCTGGTGTGGCCTCACCTTGAGTACTGTGTGCAGTTCTGGGCACCACAGTACAAAAAGGACATTAAACTGTTGGAGAGTGTCCAGAGGAGGGCTACGAAGATGGTGAAGGGCCTAGAGGGGAAGACATATGAGGAGTGGCTGAGGTCACTGGGCCTGTTCAGCCTGGAGAAGAGGAGGCTGAGGGGGGACCTCGTCGCGGTCTACAACTTCCTCGCGAGAGGCAGTGAAGAGGCAGGTGACCTATTCACTGTAAACACCAGTGATAGGACCTGCGGGAATGGTGTTAAGCTGAGGCAGGGGAAGTTTAGACTAGACATCAGGAAGAGGTTCTTCACCGAGAGGGTGGTCGCACACTGGAACAGGCTCCCCAGTGAAGTAGTCACTGCACCAACCCTGTCTGAATTTAAGAAGCGATTGGACTGTGCACTTAGTCACATGGTCTAAACTTTGGGCAGACCTGTGCAGTGCCAAGAGTTGGACTAGATGATCCTTTTGGGTCCCTTCCAACTCGGGATATTCTATGATTCTATGATTCTATGATTGTCTGCTTTGCTAATGCCTCTTCAGTTATTCTTTTTTTTTTTTTTTTTTAATTCAACTTCCAACGATGAATGTACACCAGAAAATACAGTTAATAAAAACACATTCCAATAACACTCAAAAATTGTCAGTTCTTCAGTAAATATTTTACAGGTGTAAAAGAATTATCATCAGTAATTATTTAAGAGTAAAAAATACAGATTATTGCATGTACAAAAATATTCAGTTAAAAAAATCCTATGTAATAAAATCCTAATGCTGTTTAGTTATTTTTTTAACTATCAGCTACAACAGATAAAATGTAAATTCTGAATTATAAAAAGCTATATCTTAGAGCGAAAATAACTGAATATGAAATCAAAAGCTTACAAATACATTAAGCATACCAGAAGTACACTCACTGGTTTACTGTAGCTCCTAATTTAGCATTGCTAATCTATAAAGTGAATGTGGTCATTGTTTAGACATCAACATATTTAACTGGATATTTTTAAAAGCTAGTGGGAGATGTATATCCCAGATCTTCTTTTCTGATATAGTAGATTTGACACAATACAGAAACTAAAGCAACAAAAGAGGAGATTCTAAGATGATGGGTGAATATCATTCTGATGATTTTTAGCATGTTAGAGTTCTGAAGACATTTAATATTGGTATGCCTAAGCTCTTGTCGAAAACATCTATCCTATTTGTTTTTGTAACTGTCTGCAATAATATACTAACAAGCTGATATATCTTTATTGCATCGTATGATCATGTGATTGACAGATTAGAAAAAGTTACTTAAACTACAAGTAAATGAGGTTAAACAGAAAAATTACACAACATAATTCACAGAGGAACAAAAAATAGTAATCTTTGTAAAGGTACCTTATGCTTCAGATTTTCTTTGACCATGATGCTAGAGCAAAGGGTAAAGGAAAAAAATATATTAACTATTTGATAGCTTTTGTTTCATCCTTCAAAAGTTTTTGATCAGCTTCTTGCTAGCTTGCTGTTAACAAACTAAGGATGAAAGATTAATGTTAAAAAAAAAAAAGAAAATAGAAAATAGATCATTCTCTCCTTAATATCGCTCAGAAAAAAAAAGAAAAAAAAAAAAGAAAAAAAAAACTTTGTAAGGTGTTTAAGTGTATAAACATCATGTTCTTATTTACAGATGTCCAACCATCATATCTGAGAAGAGAAGATACCCACCTGTGACTGACTCCTGAGCAAACAGGTGAATGATCCCTGCTGTACTCACTCTGTTCAGTGTACCAGAAGTTGTTTGGTATGTTCAGCCCCAACAGAGTGCACTTATGCTTTAGTCATTTCTTTTGGGGAGGAAAATGAAGAGGGTTTTGGGACATCGCCAACGGGATTTTCAGATTCCATCAGCACCCCACACTGGGATGTTATGTGCAGGTCCTGGGAACTTGTCAGCAAAGCAGAGTCAGATGGCACAGAAAAACATCACACCCATGGTATCAGTGGATCTTTGAAGGAAGACAATGGCATTGCAGAGGGGATTCATATTGAGATAGGTCTCATTTCTCACCCTCCAGACTTTGGCAAGACCCCCTTTCTTTTCATATTCTGATATGTTTACATTAAGTCACTCCAGGCAAAATCTGTGAAGAACCTGATATGCACTCCCAGAATATCACTACAAATTTCCCTCGGTGTTCTGGACTGCCTGACTCTTGTTGACTGACTACGCACATTGAAGAGAGCCAGGAGTAGGTTACCTGCTTTACTACTTACCTAGAAGTTAAAAGAGCTAATGATGAACACCACATCCCCAAAGTCACATATGATACCACTACAGAGCGGCTGTCAAAGTGATCTCAAAAAAGCTTTGAATTCAGGGGCGCTCCAGGGACCCAGAACCTAACATTTTCAGAACCTGAGCTTTAACTCAAGAGCAAGACTTATCTTCCTCTCTCTCTCTCTCTCTCTCTCTCTCTCTCTCTCTCTCTCTGTCTCTCAGTTGGCATCTCAGTATTTGCAGAAAACACTGAAGAGCCCTGGCATGGAGGAACCTTGGTTGCACATTCTACTGTCATTGCCAGGGTTGATGGGACAGTCAGTGTATGAACAGAACACTGTTACTCATTTCTACTCTAACTGATGCTAATGTGTTGATTTCTACATTTCCTTCCTTAAACCTGTGGTTATTAAGGTCTCCTTCATCCCTGGGAGCATTATTTTCTCTAGAACTAGCAGGCAATCAAATGCAGATTCCTAAATACCAGCTTTCAGGACAGTATCTAAGGAGCTGTGATCATCTCTAGTTTGCCTAAAAAGATGTTAGATAACACAGTCTCAGTAGTTGTATCTCACCACTCATGGTAGGAGTGTTCATATAAGTTGTTATGGGGTCCTCAGACGTTGGAAAAGTTCATTGTGCTTGTGACGAAGCAGCTGCGATGAATCTGATACAAAGGGAATATGGCAGTTGTTCAGATGTCTTTGTGTCTGTGGGCTCCAGTCACACCATGCAAATACAGTAAAGTAAGAAGACATTTTTGATCTATGTGTGAGCTTCAAAAAAGATTTCTTTCCAGCTTTTTAGTGTGAAAGAGCTCAAAGATTTACAACAATGCTTGCAACACTATTTCTTTACATACTCCTTTAGCCATCAGACTTGTCTTTTTTATTCTTTTTTCACTAGAAGCCATTCTAAAAAACAATATATTAATTTTCTTAAAATTCTTGGGTTTGTACATCATCATCTACAATCCTATATACTACTTGAGAGCTGCAGACCTCAGCATTCTTTGCACTAAATAAAACAGGAATCTCTACCAAAAGAGTGGAAGGAAATATTAAGATCAGCGTATGCCATTACAAGTCTTTCCTAAATAACATGAGGCCAAGATTTTCACTAAAGAATCCCTACATTAATTCCACATATCCTGATTTAATTAGAAGATGTCTTCTACACAGGCACCAACCTTTTTTTTAAAGATTTCAAGTAATGCAGAACCCATCACAAGAATTAATAATTTTTTCTGATAGACAACAGTCTTCACTATAAAAATATGCATATTGTAATTGTCTGAGTTTTTTCACTTAGAATTATTATTATAGCTTTCTTCTGAATCTTTTGAGGTGAGAGTAGGTCAGTTCTTGCATTGGTGGATATTTTATCACAATGGCTGGTGACCCAACACATGTATACTATACATAGTGCTTTATTTACCTAGGTAAGTATGAACACGGACAATAAGAACGTAATCGCAGCAAAATTTAGGAAGCTTTTCTTTAGCTATGTTCAGGACTTGTAAATACAAAGCTAATTAATAAGCAAATATGACTATCTTGTTCATTCATTTATATATTTGTTTCTACATTTAACTGAGATGAACAGATTTTTCACACTGTAAAAACATCTTATTTCCAAAATATTTTGACGAATTTTTATCAAACATTCAACTACGTTTGTAAATATTTAAGCAGTTGATAACTAACTTTTATATTCTTGGAATCAGAGCTATTTTTGTTAAGGGCTTTGTAAACTATTTAAACTATGTGTGTGTCACTCCTTGAAACAACTTGTTTTATTTTTAGACCTGAGAAACAACACTAAGCATGTTTTTTTTGTTGTTTTTTTTTTGTTTGTTTTTGTTTTTGTTTTTGTTTTTTAAGATAGGTCTTTGCACAAAGGTGTTTGCTTCTTAGTCCCATGAACTATGAAGTTACCAAATTCCTAATTAACTTTTTTTTTTTGATCAGCACTATGAAAAATGTACATCTTTCAATAAACCTTGTGACAGAGCTCTGAAAAATGTTTATAGAGTCTACTAGGATGTTATTATATTTGTGAGCTCTATGAAGCTCAAATGTTTGTTTCCATATTATTAGTTAACTAATCATATACAACATCAGGAAATATTTATCACAGAATACAGGTGTCTGTGATTTACTGAAAAAAAAAAAAAAATAAATTAAATCATATTTCTAGATGCACATCAAATCAACGTAAATCAGTGTCAGCCAGAAATTTATTTACTCTAATTACCTTGGCATCTACTTCAGATGTTGCAAATGAACAAAAATGATTACCAGATGTAAAATCTGGAGAAAAGACAAGTGATAGTCACTGCAGAGTTTGAACGTATGCATTATAATAGAAGTTTCCAAACCCTTGAAAGAACAGCCTATCAGAAGAAAATTACATTTCTCTTTACTCCCAGGTTCCTGAAAGAATTCTGATTCTAATAATATCTGAGCTAGAACTGTCAAACCAAATTCCTCTCCTCTGCAACATAAAAATAGCTTTAAAATCTAGGAGATATCAGCTCTATTTTTCAAGTATCCAATTTTCAGTCACAGTCCAAACCCTGTATCTAGAATGTAACTGTATTTGTAAGGCCCACACTCAACCTGGCAAAAGTCATGGTCATCATGCCAATTAGAAAAAAAAAAATGAGAACACCTCAAGAACTAATTATGCTTCTTGATGTTGAAGCTATCAACCAGGGCATCCCAAGCTTTACTGTGGTAAAGAACTTCCTCAGTCTTCTCCAAAGCTCTGGCATGTTGTTGAGGAACAGGTGACCAAATTTGTTGCTAATGTATTCCCATCCTATGTTTCAAGGAGAGGATAAACACCTTTAATTTTGTATTCCAGTTATGAAATATAAAACCTTTCAGACTATTTCATATTTCTGCATGATCTCCAAATAAAAATATCCAGTAGGACCAATCCTACCAGAACTTGTCTTGCAGTAGATTGCAAAGGATGTAATTATCATTATACAAGGTAGTGTACTGTGGATAATAATCTCAACTAAAAAAATAGGATAAGAAATTGTAGGATTTTTCTAAATGTCTATAGTGAGCTGGAATTTCACATCTTGGATAGGTGCAACCTATCTGACAAGTTAAAAAGTTTATTTATGAATATTTTAAAAGTATGTTTGAATAAAGAATATTCATCTATGCATGTAAAATATGGTTATAGATTATATTTGTTTATGCATATTGAATAATTGTCATTTAATTTGTTCTCCACCTGAAAACAATATTGTTTTACTGTCCTGATTTCATGGTATAGGTACATTGTGTAAAGGGAAAGCTGCTATATTTCTATTAAAGATTAAAAGTATTCAATGAGCAGAGGAGTTGCAGGAATATAATTCAATTTAATACCAGTAATTTGTGTAAATAAATGTCTAATAAGAAAGAATCATCATGAGTGGAAATTAGGAATGTTCAATTTTTCATGATACTTATCAAAAGAACAAGAGTCTGTGCTCATTAAAAATGTTCTAAAAATAACAAGGTTCTGTTTCTCCTACAAGTCCATATGAATTTTTTATTTTCCATTTTAAAATTAGGACTGTGCAATATACATGCATTTTTCTGCATATATTAATTGAATTTAAACTTTTCTGTTAAATTATTAACCATGACTTTAGTATGCTCTAAGGTGAGTAAATTAAGAAATCTTGAATTGCAAAGATGCAGAAAGTACTTGTATCAAAGGAACTAGTATTAAAATTGTCTTGAATTATCTAGGAATGGGTACTTTGCATTTTTATTTATTTTATTTATTTATTTTTCACCAAGAAGAAGTATGATGACTGATTTTCATTGTAGCTTTTTGGGCCTTTTGATGAGTTCACTGACTGATTAGTTAACATTGGTAGATTACAGCAGGCAGTTCTCTTCCCCAAAATGGTATTCCATTGAAAATGAGAGTTTTATGCAAACAGAAGCTACTTTGAGGTTAAGATCCATAACATTTAGGTAGATAAATATCAGGCCATCCTTAAAGTTTCCAAGTATTGTTGCCCAAAAGATGAAGGAGTAAAAAAAGATTCATACTTTTGATAAAGATTATTACTATTGATTTTCAGCTACTTACCATGGATAGTTTAGATAAACCAATCCTATATTTTTAATAGGGTAGAAAGGAAGACCCAGGGAACTACAGATGGGTGAAACTCACCTTGATGCCCAGGAAGATCATGGAAAAGATCTTCCTGGAAGCAATGTCAAGGCACATGCAAGACAAAGAGGTGATCCAAGACAGGCAGCATGGCTTCACTAAGGGCAAATAATGCCATACCAACCTGGTGGCCTTCTGTGATGGAGTGACTCCACCAGTTGACCTACCAATGTCATCTACCTGGACTTCTGTAAGACCTTTGGCATGGTCCCACATGACATCCTGGTCTCCAAAATGGAAAGATAGGGACTTGATGGATGGATAAGGAGTTGGCTTGAAGGTCGCATCTAGAAAGTGGTGGACAATGGCTCTATTTCCAGGTGAAGGCCAGTGATGTGTGGTGTCACCCAGGGGTCTGTCCTGGGATCGATACTGTTTCATATCTTTGTCAGTGACATACACAGTGGGATCGAGTGCACCCTCAGCAAGTTTGCAGATGACAACAAGCTAAGTGGTGAAGTTAATATAAGAGAAGGAAAGGAAGCCATCTAGTGGGAACTGGACAAGCTTGAGAATTGGTCCCATGTGAACCTAATCAGGTTCAACAAGTCTAAATGCAAGGTGCTGCACTTAGGTTGGGGCAATCCCAGACATGAGTACAGACTGGGCAAAGAACTCCATGAAAGCAGCCCTGCAGAGAAAGACTTGGGAGTTCTAGTGAACTAAAAGCTTGATGTGAGCCAACAGTACGTGCTTGAAGCCCAGAAGGCCAACTGCATCCTGGACTGCATCAAAAGCATTCTTGGGGATCCAAACTGCATCCTTGGGCTGCATCAAAAGCAGAACAGCCAGCAGGACGAGGGCCGTCATTGTCCCCCTTTACCCTCTGCCCTTGTGATGCCTCACTTGGAGTACTGCGTCCAAGTCTGGGGCCCCTGGCACAAAAAGGATGTGTATCTGTTAGAACAGGTCCAGAGGAGGTCTGTGAAGTTGATCAGAGGGTTGGAACACCTCTGCTACAAAGCAAGGCTGAGAGAGCTGGGTCTGTTCAGCCTGAAGAAGAGAAGGCTCTCGGGTGACCTTATTGCAGCTGTTCGATACTTAAAGGGGGCTTATAAAAAAGATGGAGAGCAACTTTTTACTTGGGCAGAGAATGACAGGACAAGGGGGAATGTTTTTAAACTGAAAGAGGGGAGATTTAGATTACAGGTTAGGAGTAAATTCTTCATTCAGAGGATGGTGAGGCACTGGACAAGTTGCCTAGAGAGGTTGTGGATGCCCCATGCCTGGAGGTGTTCAAGAGCAGGTTAGGTGATGCCTAACAGGTTAGGTGATGCCCTGGGCAACCTAATCAAATGGGAGGTGTCCCTGCTAGTGGCGGGGGGGGGTGGACGTTGATGATCTTTAAGGTCCCTTCCAACCCAAGCCATTCTATGATTCTATCTTCACTTTCTGAAGTTCAGGTACATGTATGTCAGTCTGTGTCAATCAAAATGAAGGAAATGTCAATGGTTTTCAACTATAAATGTCAGGAGGGGTAGTTATTATTCCCATACACTGGATTTCTTAGTATTTGCTCAAAGTCTTTAACTTGTGGCAAGTATTATGGCCTCTGTTTACACAGTTTGAACTTAGCATCAAAAGCAAGGAATAAGGTTTCTGGAAAATAGGTATTTGAAGTGTAGATAGTCATTTGTAGGTTGCTATATTAAGCCAAAACTTTAGGCCCTTTAAAGTGTACTACTAGAAGCATTGTTAACTGAGGTTACTAGCCATGACCATGTGAGTTAGTATTGTCATTAAAAAAGTCAAAATATATAAGAATGATGAAAGTACTAAAGAATATTTTTCACGCATTGTATTTTGAAGTAACTTTGTCTAATCCTTCTACTTTACCTAATAAAATGTTTAA
The DNA here is from genome assembly GCF_964211835.1 of Anser anser. Lineage (NCBI taxonomy): Eukaryota > Metazoa > Chordata > Aves > Anseriformes > Anatidae > Anser > Anser anser. Next base: position 22,091 of record NW_028153559.1, on the reverse strand, counting down.
TACTGCCAATATTATGGAAATAATTACCTTTATTTGTCTACCATTAAGTTCAGAGGGAAGATAACATCAATAACAACGTTATTTGGAGAAAATAAAACAGGCAGACTAATTATAAAACTTTGCTTAATAAAAGCCTAAGTCTATTGCCTTTAGCACTGACATAATATAGTTTGGTATAATGATTACAGTTTTTAGGGAGAAATAACTAGTATGTTTGCCTCATCTTACTTATTTTTTAAATGATAATATATTATATAATTAATTTCAACAGAACCATCCTATCTCGTGGAAGATCTGTGGCAAGGGAAAATAACTTGCATCTAATGACTTTTCTGGCACGGTCGGTTCTTCCTTCTGGATCCTTTTATGTGAATGAGAATATTGATACTGATTTGAAAGGAGAGACTGGAAATGCATAACAAACACTTTCCCAAAACAGCTAGATACTGGAGAGCAAGTATCTGTCTATTCATCTAAAATATAGATCCTATTCCCCCCAAAAATATATCCAGAACTGTGCTGAATGGCTCTCATCTCGCTATCACTTCTTAGGCTTTTTCAGAGGACCATGACATTTTTTTCTTTTTCTTTCTTTGGGTACTTCATCAAGCTTATTCCTTCCTCCCAGAGTTTTGTGTTTCTCTGTCTCAGCTCTCTTTGTAGGTGCAATTTCATAGGAAAATGTTATCTTGTCACAAGATTCTCTTTGCCTTCCAGCTCAACTACTAAACTGAAACTCATTATGCTAGCAAATTTCACTACAAAGTCACTGGTGCTGTGAACCTAAAAACAGGATCAGAAAGCAGAGGGAAGGGGGAATCTATGTGAGAATGACAGAAGCTAGCATGGGAGTAGGAGAAGAATCCCAAGAGCTGGAAGGCCTCCAAATCTCCTATCTCTGGAATGATGTTTGCTTATTTGATAGCCTGCCATGGGCTCCTGCAAAAACTTAAACTATGACATATACAGCTGAGACTAAAGGTGGGTAACAGTTGCTCATTCTACCAGACAGACAATTTTATGGGCAGATGGGACAATTGCAATTTGTGTAGTATGGTCTTTTGTGTGACACAGGACCCCTAGATTCTATATTTGGAAGACTTCACACTTGTGTCTTAAAATAGAGGACTTCTCCTAACCCTATCTAAACTGCTTTAGGAGAGCTAGTGTTTCCTCCAGGCAAATCATCATACTGTCTATCACTTCTGCTATACCTTAGAGAAGAAACAGCAAGCAGAGAGTATTGTTGCAGACAGAGGAAAAGGCCAGCATCTGCCCCAGCAGTTTTCCCCATTTCTTATGGAACAAAGCTTGCCCTCAGTCCCATCACTGTCCAATTTTTTATTCACAAGACCTTTACTTAGCACTCAACGTATTCACTCATCTATTCTACCTAAGATTGAAAAGTGTTGTGCAGGGTATGCCATTTCTTAGATTTTTTTGAGAGAAGATTTGTTAGCTTATCAGATGATGTTTATCATTTTATGTAACTGAACTGAAGATATGCAAATTATCGTGTTAGCAAATGCCAAATATGGAACTACAAAAAATAATTTAACAAATAATTCATCTGCTCCTGACCACAGATTTGGCAAGACTGCAAATAATTATACTCTGGGGTTGTACAGGCATAAGGAAGAATACTGCAGTGATGTCTGAGTCATTCTCCAGCACAGAGAAATGAATGTGTATTTACTTTGGGAAAATACAGATGACTGAGAACAAATGATGGATTGATTAAAAAGCATATGATTCTGATGAAATTTGAAGGATCATGTCACAAGTTATACTACAGTCAGTGACTGACTGAAACCCCTTCAGCACATAAATATCTCTGTCATGTGTGAACCAGAAGAGATCTAGATTCCTATGGTTTCAAACCTTGAAATCGAGTTGGCATCAAATTGTATCATGGTATGGTGATTAGCCACACTGTGAGTAAGCTTGCAGCAATGTTTCTGTTTGAAGACAGATTCTCAAATCTGTCCAAAAGCCACATGCAGTGATGTCATCTTGAATACTGACAGAGTGAATTTTTCTTTCTTTTTTTTTTAATTTTTTTTTTTTCACATTTGAAATCTAAGGTTGGAAGCCCAACTTTCTGGATGCACCCAAGGAACAGAAGACTGTTTAAGCAAAAGCAGCAGTGTAGGATGAAAGTGGTTGACTGAGCAGAGTAATCCACATGTAAAAGGAAGCTGGTGTGTCTTAATTGTAAGTGTTTAAGAGCCCTCTCAAGCACAACACACCCCATTTTGCAGATTTGCAGAAGAACACCTGATATCCCCTTTTACTATATTTAGGAAAAGATCCCTTGTCAGGACAGAAAGCACATGATACAAAAGTCTTTAAGGCAGTCTTTTTCACTTTGAGACCTTTGTTTGTACAACAGGATAAGAGAGTTGTTGCCTGCTTAGCAGTGCGATTGGTAGCCTGCAAGCTTTCAACATGAAAACTATGTAAAGAACCCAAATGAACTTAGAGATGTTGTTTGTTTGTTTGTTTGTTTGTTTTTAATTATTATTTTTCAATATGACAGTGATTTAAACAGCTGCTACAAAATCTGACTGAGAATTGTAACTATTGTGTTCAGGATGTTGTAATCAGGTTCCTTTTTTTTTAAAAAAAAAAAAAAAAAAACTTTGCTTAAGTATTGCCTGACAGCAATTGGACTGTGTGGCAAACCCTCAAAGGAGAGGTGATTGCTGTGCTTTGTGACAGGAGAACCACAGGAATGCAAAAAATTACAATTGGGAGCTTTTTATGTTTACACTGGTATGGATTCTATGAAGTTGATGCTACCATTCAGAATGTCTAAGATTAGTCAAAGCTTCCTTTAGATAGCACATTAATGTAATGGAATGTTTTCCATGTCTGTTTAATTTTAGCAAATTGTTCAATTGCCTCAATATTGTAAGTTTAAGGAAATCCTGCTGTCAATTCCTATTAAACTGGCCTGAGTTTTATATTGTTAATTCAGTTGTCTTTCACACTCTGGCTGCTAAACCTAAAGAACTCTTTACAAAGGCAGATTTATGATGGATGCCATCTGGCCTGATAGAAGGAAACAGATATTGATTTTTAATATTTTCTCCAAACTTGTTTACTCTAGGATAATACAGCAGCTGTGTGGCGGCTTGTCTCAGAGTGGAAAGGATTATTACCAGTGCCTTTTGATGAGATAAATTACCTAGAATGACTTGAATGGCTAAAGGGTATACTTTGATGTTATGTCGCTTCATTTACCCTTATGACTAAATGATTATTGATTTTATATTTTTAAGCTCTTGAAACGTGAAAATAAGTTGGTAGAGAAGCCTAGCTGTGTTAGTTTTATTAATTTATTTCTGCAGGGCATAATTCACTTTGGACCAGGTTGTGAAGGTTTTGGGTTCATGACCGACTCCAGATACAGTTGCAAAGAAATGGCTTATTTATATAGTCATTGCAAGTAGTTCCAAAATCAATACAGTCTGGGATTGGATGATTAAACTTAGTCCCTTTGTGGGATTCACTCCTGTAGCTACCTCTGAAATGATCTTGACTGAAGCAGATTCATGTGATCCAGTCTACAAATAGCAAGTTTGTTCAAGTTGAAATATTATTTTTTGCTCATCATTTTTTTATCTACTGTGTTCACTCAGTGACATTTTAACAACCAGAAAAAAGCAGTTGATTGACTACTTCAATGAAATCACTAATCTGCATTCAAAGAGTTGCCTCCAAAGACTACTTAGATTTTCCATGGATAGATTTAACTACTGCTTTGATCAGTTAGTCCCAGTATGCAGTGGATTTAGGTCTCTGTACTTCTGTAGGCAGCAGGAATCCAAGGTGTACACTAAACCTTTAGTCTTCACAGTTCAAAACAGTTATTTGCCTTTTGTGTACAGCAGACACCTACACATTTCTGTGAAGTATTGGATTTTCTGTCATCATTTAACATGTTGGTGCTATTTAATGTTTACCTGAAATATTACTCTGTTGTCAGTATATTGAAATATTTTGTGGACACTGGAACAAGTGCAGAAATGTTCTTTGAAAAAAAAAAAAAATCCCTCTACAGTTTCCCACAATGACTATATGTGTTCTGTTTGGTGCCTTCTTATACCTTAAACAGATATACTTTTAAACTTAATTTCTTCTGGAAAGGTTCAAAAACCAAAATGCTGCCATTTAGTCTCAAAAATTGTGGTTTGAAATCCTGACATTTCATTTACATAGACTGTGATAAAATTATAAATAATATTGTTAATAGTATTCCAGCTGTCTAAAATGAACTAAATGAAATAAACTGTAACAAAAGCTATGACTCTAACAAAGTTTATTATTTGAAGAGTTAGCAGTGCATGAACCTGTACAAGACTGTCTAAACTGAAGAATAATATTTCATGATTTAACAGTACATACCTATCCATCTTCTAAATAGGCTATTAACCATATGTTTGTCTCTTGTTCCAATGTAACTAAATGTGGAGATATTTTCTTTCAAAATACGTCTCACCTGAAACTATGCATTTCTATAACAGAGTTCTTCCTAAATATTAAGTTTTATACAGATAATCCTATTTACTTTAAGTGTGTGTATGTAAGTATTGTCAGAAGTATCATTCCCCCAAAGAATCTTTTATTGCTATGAGCCTTGACAGCATATTTTACAAAGTTAAAAAAGGTGTAAAACAATTTTCCTTACTTTAACCACACTATATGTATAATTAATGCGTAGTAAATTATATGGCCCAGTTTAAGGCTTGTTTAAATGCATAGGATTTGAAGTCTAATGCGGGAATAAAATAACTTTTGGACCAGAGTAATGTAATATGTTGATCCATTTTACAGCGTGGTGGTGATTATTTAATTAATCACCTTTTGACAATTATTCACACTGGTCCAAATCAAGGTCTCCATTAAAACCGAAGAATAGCTTCATTACAAATGACCCATAAAAGTGTCAAGTGCTGGCAGTGAAGACAAGTAATTTCCTTTCCCTTTAAAACCATTAGATCGAATGATGGGGGTGGGGAAGGTGATGAAGTGCATAATAGTGTGATTACAAAGAAAAGCTTAAACAGTAAATTTGACAGCCATGTTAGAGTAGATAGAAGATAAGGGTTATAAACTGCTGGTTCTATAACTCCAAAATCATTTAATTTCATAAGAAGACAGGAATGATTGGATTATATTTTTGAGAAACTTTTTTATCCTTTTTTTGTGTTTACTTATAAATTGAGATTTGTAAATTTTCTTATTCAAAGCCATGTGGTTATAAAATAAATACTGAATTGCCATCTGAACGTTGCTTAAAAGAGTAGCTAATTGAGACAAAATGGTTTTACAGGTTTTCAACTATTTTCAATTAATTGCTTATTAAGGCTTATCTGCCAAATCTTTTCAATTTCTTACTGGTTAGAAAAACAGCAGAACCTTTATGTCAGTGTATTGTATCCTTTATTTTACAACTGAGAACTACCAAGAGCTACCAATTGCTTTTGTGTAGAGTTAAAACTGTACTCATCTTTGATTAAATGCAGATGCTATACATCTTGCTGAAAGTCCTTACATAATTGCTATGCGAAAGTATGTGAAAATGTTTTAATTCTCAACTTGTAATAAAATCTTGTGTATTTCTTAAGTGACCACTAAAATTTGTCTATAAAACATGATTTTTTGCACTTTTCACTCAATATATATATATATATTTAATACTAAATCCTTCCCAATACACACTGAAAGTAGACAGGAGTGTAATTTCAGTAAGAATAAAAAGAATCCTAGAGCATCACTTTCAGACAGGCTGAACTGAAGAAAGCCTTATTCACAAACCGTGATCTGATTTTGAACATATGTTTAATAGTGGTCACAGCTTTTGCTGTTATTTTATTTGGTTGTGTTACTTCAGATGGTGGAATAAAGTTTTACTTAATAATTCTGTGTAGTGACCTTACCCTTATGTAGGCACACTGGCTACAGTTTTAGAGAGGTAACAGGTGGTGGCTATTAGTTGAGCTATCATTGCAAACAGACCTTAAAATAATACTTTCACTTTAAGGTTCTGGATAATCTTGCTAACATAGATTTCACTTACTGCAGAAGATGAATATATATTTACTAGTTTTTCAAAAGAGCAGCAAATATTGACCAGTTCTAGGGATGTATTTGTTAAATCTACTTGTCATTCTTTCTTTGATCTTCATTTGTTTTAAAACCTTACACCTCAGGTTTTACTAGTTACTGTAAAAAATCCCAAAAGTTCAAGTGCTGCTTCTAAAAACTAATGGCTATTGACTTTCATTAGGATTTCTGTGATGTTATCTGACCCTGTAAAGACATTTGTGGTATGCAGTTTACATTGTATCTAGTGATTGTATAATCATTATTGATTTTCCTTGTGTGTAGTACCTATGTCAAACAACCTAATATATTTAAATTGTGATTATTTCGGCAATATATCTATTATTAGATAAGATCAAAGCAGGCTAAATGTGTAGCTGATAGTGTGATAAGATGATATAATGTGTATTTGTGCCAGTATCTATGCCCTTTCTTGCATAAAAGTGCAATTCATAGTCTTTAATGATTAACTCTCTGAAGCATGTTGTGATTTCTATCCTGTGGTAGAATAAAGTAAGGCAGATGGATTAAAGGAAGCCCAATTTTTAAGCAAAAGGCCTAGGAGTTATGTAAATGTAATACAATTAGATGAATTGCTTTTCAAAGACCATGGGAAATCACTCTGTATACTACAATTCTTGCTTTCCTACCAGTACTTCTGAAGAAAACTAGAAATATATTTAGAAAGCTGCATGATTTCCCAAAGGATATAATTGCTTTTAATCTCATGAGTATGGATTAAGAGAATAACTCAGCCCATTACAGCAAGTGATTTTTCAGACTAATTTCATGAGTAGAATCGTTATTGTATTTTATTAGTGATCAAACACTATACTACTTAAACTGTAGTAGAAAAGTGGTAAGTCTAATGAATTCATTTAATATCAAAGAATGTTATACTTTACTTGTGGAATTTCTCTGTTTTTACTATTATGGTTTAATTAAAATATGTCTCTGGTCAGTAAATAAATGTCGCACTA
>NW_028153559.1:0-10000 GCF_964211835.1 Anser anser | reverse complement strand
CTTTTTATTCATGTGAAACATTAAGTCAATAATAAAAAGTTACTGGTTGAAACTTACTGAGTAAAGATGGCTGAATTTAAAAAAAATTTACAGTCTCAGTTAATAAGTCTGGATACTAATTTGAAGTCTTCTGAACTGTCCAAATGTTTTGGACATGAAAAAAAAAAAAAAAAAAAAAAGGATGGACATCTTGTGAGAATTGCCTGTGTCCTTCAGTCTTTTGTTATTTCCTTTTTTTGAATCAGAGCCATATGCATAAGGACATATGGCATCTTGTACTTGCTAACGGTCACAAATCCTTCAGAAGGTGGGTCATAACCACAGTAAAAATGTTATAAATATGTAAGATACATATACAATCCTCACTGACTTATATTACTTCAATGCATAGAAAAAAATAGCTAATGTCTTGGACATAGTACTTAAAAATAAATTACTTTTTTGAATGTTTGAGGAGTTAAACTTCACTGACTTTTTATGTTAGCAACATTTATTTTTTAATCATTTACTAATTAAGCATAGTCTACACGGAGTACATCATATTGTTAACTTTCAAAACTCACTGCCACAGGATATTGAGGCCTAGGCCTTTCAATTTATAGAAATGATACTTTTATAAAAAGACTGTAAATAACATTTTTGAAAAGGAGCCTTTATAAAAACTACCCACTCAATGTCATATATCAGGTTCAAATGAGGTGGTGGTAGGAAGAAATTCTTTGGAACACTGCAGCATTTTATATACCTTCTTCTGAAACTTCTGCCACTTTCAGAGATAGACTGCTGTACTAGCAATAGATGGCTGTTTTTTTGTTTTGTTTTGTTTTGTTTTTCTATAGTGGAATTTCCTACATGTGGAAATTGCTTTTAATAAATAATAGGTTATAGGACTTATTAGCTCTACTCCTATCATCAGTCTGGGCAGGTGTGGTTTTTTGTTGTTGTTGTTTGTTTTTTGTTTTTCTTGTTTGGTTGTTGTTGTTGTTTTTGTAAGCCACATTATATTTTCATTACATGAAAAAAAAATCGAGAACATTTTTCTCTGCTGCTATTTATTTTTTTAATGACTTTTAAACATTCAAGACTTTCTTATGTGAGCTTATGACAGGAGCTAGTGACTGTTCAGTTAATTAGTGAAGTGTCTAAGGTACCTCAGATTACCAGAACAGCTGAATATTTAAAAGCTTATGAAGTAGCTTATAGCTTAGCAGAGCCGTTGTTTTTCTCTCTCTTGTTTTGATGATATTCTAACTTTTCACTTAAACACAAGGAAACTTGCAGCCAAAAGGTTTTACACAATGCCTTTGAATTTAACACCAAAATACTTTCTGTGCTGAAAAGCTGTACTTAGACTTATGCTCATGGATTTTTTTTGCTGAACTATGAACTTATTTTACACATCCCCACATTGTTCTGAAGAAATTACAGGTTCTGAGTCTTGATCTGTAGTTGGATCAGTCAGAGCCTCTAGCTCTTGAACATAGTGAAAAATAAAGGAATGAGGTTAGTGTCCAGCAGGATACATGTGTACTTTACTTTTCTCCACTTATCTGAGATTTAATGTTTGTTTGTTTGTTTGTTTGTTTGTTGTTTGTTTTGGGGGGTGGGTTGGTTTTTTTGTTTGGTTGGTTTTGTCAGACAGTTTGCACAACTGTGCTGAAAGGCATAGCTAAAAAGGATCACTTTGATAAGCCGGTAAAATGTCTTTACATTAATACTCCAGATGCCACATAATCCAGGCTTTCATTTAGTAAAATAAAACTAAACAATAAAACATGTTCTGTACAATATGTGCTTACTTAATAAAAACATTGCTGTATTCATCTTATCCTTTTACTGAGTTACTTTTGAAGTAAGACAGCAGTGTGCAACTCATAAGCTTTCAACTGACTGAGAATTCTTTACCTCTAAAGATACCCCTAGTAGTAACTACCTCTAGTAAGTTACTCAGACTTTATTTACCTCAGACTCTTTTCCATTTGCTAAAATACTGCACGTTGTGTATGTAACTCTTTCATCCATAAGAAACAAAAAAAAAAAAGGAAAAATGGAAAACATAACTAGTCTGAGTTTGCTTGTAGGTCAATGGGTCTGCAAGCATATGAAATGATTTACTCCACATCACAGACTAAATATGAATCAGGAGAAGAATAAGAGTCCACTGTTCTTTTCTGCAAGTCTTTGATCAGCATGTGTTTTAATATTTTTGTGACTTATTTTATAAATAGGATTTAGGATGAAAAGTTTCCAAACATTTCACACATTCAAGATGTTTGGGGCCTGATTTCACTAGTTACTTAGTACTATATAGTACTTTGTATCTCTAGTTCTAATTTTCATCTGCTGTTCTAAGTTAGGAGAGCTCAGGATGTCAAGTACAACAATAAAAGATGAGGAAAAGCATGTTAGTGAATACCATAGACATTTTTTTTTTCTCTTTTCATTTAAGTCATCTTTTCAGCCTGACAGAAGAGCAGCATTGCAAGATTGCCTAAACACAAGCCATTTTAGATGATTTTCATCATCTTGCCTGGTCACCAGCTGTTGCTCTGGAAGTATGTGTGTCTCCCATGGTTACCATGTCATATCTGCCATCCTTGTGGGGGGGTCCCATATATCCTCTGGAATCTGCGTTTAAGTACCTGAGTCACTTCCAGGAAACTTCTAGGTCACTTATGAGTCACTTCCAGGTCACTTCTAGGGCAAAGAAAAAGGGACTATCTGTCTGCTTGCAATTTCCAGCCCTGGTCACAGTACCGTTTCCAGATTTTGGGGTGATTTTTTTAACAGACAAGAAGTTTCTTTGCTATGCTACTGGAATTCCTTCCAAAAGCAGGATTCCTTTGACACACATATCAGTTTTATATTTTTGATCTCTTAATGCCATTTTTCCCTTATAATCCAAAATCATGTTTACATGAGTCATTCAGGAGACTGTAGTATTAGCTTTCCGTCTTTTATCATTAGACATAAATGAAAAATCTAATGGCAGTCATTTCACCTTTAAATTAAAGCACAGTCCCATTGTGCTATTACCCAATCTCCAATCACACAGAATATTTGGAATATTAGGGAAAAAAAAAAAAAGAATTCTGAGAAATGTAAATTGTAGAATTGCCGAGAATAATTATGTTAAGGTAACAGTATTCTGTTTGGAAGAAAAACAGATTACATAGGTAGAGGATTCTATGATGATGAAGCACTTTCTGCTTGAAAATTTGTTACCTGGATATTACACAGTATCTACTAATCATTTTTGAATCACTAACTCTAGAAAATATGCAATTTTTGAAAAGAACTAAACGTAGAATTCTCTAGACTATGAAGGCTGTTTTTCAATGACTCTAGGAATTTGGGAAACTCCTCCCAAATGGAATAATATATTTAAAAATAAATAAATAAACAGGAAGACCATAACAATTATAGTCCTACTGAGACTAACCACAGATTGCTCAAATACCCAAGGTGATGTGATTAAAAAAAAAAAAAAATCAAGAAAAGTAATATAATTCATTGTACTAAACATTGACTTACAGAAACTTGCTTTATATACTGCTTTATACACTTTCCATAATAATACATACTAGGAGGGGGGGGGAGAGAGAGACAGACAGACAGAGAGAGAGAGAGAGAGAGAGACTTTTGGCACAACAGTTGGCCAGATATTACATATTCTAATGAAGAAATCAAAGTAATTCCGAAGCCTAAATAAATATCAACAAATATCATTAAACAAATATCAGCAATCATTAAATAGCAATCATTAAATAAAAGAAAAATTTTAGCTTTTCATTAAATTCACTAATTAAGAAACATTATTGATAAATTCTTGTCCCTTCTTACTTAATTTTTCTATCTGTTATCTGAAAATAGTTACTATCGATAAAATCAGTGACTGACAATGGCTAGGAAAAGTGCAATCTATAAAGAAGATGGGTCTCTTATTAATGGATAAATGGATAAACATGAACTATTGGGAAATAAACTTTTGAAACATTTTGAACATTTTTGAAAGAATCAAACAAAAGTGGACAAAGGTTTAGCTGATCTAACCTTCTTAAACATCTTTTAAACCTCTTTTAAAGAAACTAAGCTGCAGGAAGGTTCCTAAATGGATAACAATTTTTTAACAGATGGTAAGAGTGAACTGTCAGTGCTCATAATAAAGGGAAATTACCTGAGAAGTCTCAAAGGTCTGTGCTAATCAGTCATCTGAAAAGGAATAGGTAGGTAGGCAGTAAGTTTGATATAATGATACTATGGTATTTAGAATAGTAAAGATGGCACTGAAATATTTGTTGATAAAATGGCAAACCCTGGATGCTATGAACATATTTGGATTAAAAATAAAAAATAAAAGTCTAGATAATTTCATGGAAGAAAAATCCATCAATAAGAGCTACCTGACAGGACAGTACTTAGGCTTAGGAAATCCCCACGTCATGTATGGTTGATGACTGGGAGAATACTCTCATAAAAATAACACTACCTGTCTCTCCCACTTTTCTTTAGGCATGTGCTTTTGGTACTGGAGTTGTCTTAGGTTTTTGTGCTAAGCCAGGGTAGAATTTAAATGTAGTAAGACGAAATATATATATTTTTTGCTGCATCTGAGGAAATCACAGACATGAACATATCCAATGGTCTTTTCCATGGAAAAAAAAAAAAAATAAAATAAAATAAAATAAAATAAAATAAAATAAAATAAAATAAAATAAAATAAAATAAAATAAAATAAAATAAAATAAAATAAAATAAAATAAAATAAAATAAAATCACCGTCTCACCTTCATGTCCCCCTTGCCAAGAAGCTAAAAACTGTTGTTGACTAAATAGCAGCTATAGGCTAAATATAAGCTAAAGGCTATTTGGTAATTTTGGCTAAATGTCTCACAGGTTTTACCTATCATGGTTGTTTTTTTGTACATAGAGGGCAACATAGCTTATTTGGTAAAATCATGAACATGAGCAACAACCCATTTCCATATGGTCAAATGTGAAGAGTAAATGGTTATGTTAAAATAGATGTAAATGAACAAATAGGTAAAATTTCCCTGATAGCAAAGGATAAGCTTAGAAAGGGCTGGACATCAAATAATCAGCTGAACATGACCCCCCCTAATGCTTCTGTAGCCAAAGTGGATTATTTCTATATCACAATTCTTTTTATGTGAACTTATATGATAGGTCAGGTTGACCTAAATGACTCTCAGTCAGTTGACATTTAGGGCAATGATATTTATTATTGAAGAGGATACAAAGTTTCCCCAAAGAAAATTTGAACTCACTAAGACCAATCAATAACTGAACTGAACTCAGGTCATTTATCATTTCGTGTAGATATTCAGTGCCAGAGAGGTTATAAGAATGACAATGTTACCTGCCCATGCTGAGAAAAGTCTCAGCCTTTGCCAGTTTTCTACAGCCATAGACCTAACTACAAATGTGTGCCTGCAAGATAAAAAGAACGTGTTAAAAAAAAAAAAAAGTGTGTGGTAAGTACATGATTTCTAAACACTTTTAGCATGGTAAAATAAAAAAAAAACTTATCTAGAACAAATCTCTGCATTACACTTCAGTGATCTGTTTCCATTTGGAAAATTTCCATTTCCTTTTCTGACAAAAACTGACTGACAATTCTTGATTAAAACATATGTTGAATATATTCTAGAACTGCAAAATGTCTTCAAAAATCCAGTCAATATAACTGTTTTGAATTTAGGGGTTTCCAAATGACAGTTCAAACTTTCATATTTTATGTACACCTTTTCTTTACTTCCTTCTTCTTTGTTTTCTATATCTCTACAAAGAAATATATATATATATATAACTTTATGAGAAAATTAATAGTAGAGTTTATTCAGCAAAGGTATGGTATATAGATTTTCTTTGTCTTACTCTTCATCCACAGACATTAGAAAGAGATTAAACCTGTTGAAGTATGTAATGTTAGATTTTGCTAGAATACTACACATACAAAGCTCTTCCATTCTTATAAATTAGTCAGAGGTCATGTGGAGGCTTACTATTGTGTACTAGCATTGCAAGAATATTTACTAAGTAATTTTACTGTGAGCGTTAGAATTATTGTATGACAAAACAATTAATATATTAATATATAATTAAAAGGCTTTTATGATATTCTTTCTTTTAAAATATTTGAACACATAATAAATATATAAAAATTCCTTTTAAGGGTAAAATTATTCTTTATTTACTTTTTCTCCAAGAGAGTATTTGAGATATCTCTTCCTCATGTTGACTAAAGCTGCACAGGAACATAGCTAACAAATTATAGATAGTGTCTGGGGGCTAGGGGGATTTTTGTATGTTGTTTAAACAGGCTGAGGCACTAACTGGACTTCATTAAGCTTTATCAAGCTTAGTAACCTTTGTTGTAGTTGCTACATAAAAAGATGTAAAAATACACCACACCTGGAGTATTGTGTCCAGTTCTTTCACAGTTTGAGGAGGAGGCCACCCTGAGACAGGTGTAGGGTGACTAGAGTATACAGAATTATGTGCAGAGAGGGAGCAGGCTGAGAAACATAACTGTTAATTCACAGACATTCTAATTTTATTGTCATTCTTGTGTGTTTATTTGTTTGTTTGTTTTTAAATATATATATACATATATATTTTAAGTGTGGTGTGGTGCTGATTATTGACTGGCAGCTGGATTTCACTTTTAATAGAAGCAAGGGATCTAGCCCTTAATCCTCTTTTTTGAAAAGAGTTTTGCATATAAATAAATGTACCTGGTACTATCATAAGCCTCCAGACCATATTTTGGAATCAATAGACAATGAGGTTTTATACAAAGAAGCATGGGGTGAATGGAGGCCTGATCAGAAGGGGAGCAAGATAAAGGGTGGGGTGCAGCCCTACTCAGGCACCATAAGGGCAAGAGCGTTCACTGCAAGGGACAACATGAGTGAAGGAGAATTAGTTTAGGGCTCCCAGACACCTCTATAAATTAATTCTTCCAAGTTGTAGTCCAAGAACTAAATGTTGGTAACTAAAGAGTCAAGCCATGGTTTTGCTTGTGCAAATGACATCCACAGAACCACTTACACACACATGAGTTTCATAACATGCCTACTAGCAGATCTAGACCTGTTCCAGCTTAAAAACATATGTTAATGTATTGCTCCTTAGAAATGATTTCCTTAGCTGCCTTGGAGAAATGGAACCTGAAGGTCTGGGCAGAGGGGAGTTTCCCTGATGGAAAATGTGCCCCTTTCCAGGTATGCACTTGAACTGGTGGAAGGGCAACATGAACTTATGAATATACTGTGCTTCAGGCATCTGCTGGGGTTACCAGCACTGGTTCTTTCGGATCTGTTTCCAGTACCGCAGGTAGTATTTAAAGAATAAAAAGAGTAGCCCAGTCAGCTGCCACAAACAGCCACAGACAGCAGTTTTTGCAGCCAGAAAAGAATTCAAGACAGATAGTTTTGCCAGGTTAAATTTGCAGAAGGTATGCCATCAGTAGAAAGCAGTACCTTGTATAGATATGACATGGTATGAATTCCCCTCAGCATAAAATGGTCATCCATAAACACGGCAAAGTAGGCAGTTCCTGGAGGTAACAAATAGTTCTGAGCCTACTGTCTTCCTTCCCCTTTCCTGGGTAGCCTGTAGTGCCAAGGTAGAGTGCTCCATGTGGAAGGAGGACATCCCCAACTGTAGGCGCATTTTGTCCAAAAAAGCAAGTTTGGACAGGAGCAAGAAAAAAGGTCAACTTTCCAGGCCTCTTCCCTCAGCATTTTATTTAATTGTCCCCTTTTCCTCTTTTCTTTCCACTCACATTGCAAGGGTTCCCCTACCCCCACCCCCCATCTTATCCTGGTCCTGGCATTCCCTTGCTGGAAAGCAAAATTTGGTTTTCTCTACAAACATTGAAAATACCTGAGCCAACTCTAACTAAAGAAGGGTTTTCCATCTTGCTGTCAAGCTTCCTTTTAAATAAGCTCTACTGACTGGACATTAATGTCCTTGCTGTTTGGACTTGGAATATTGCAGTACCATTTTTCCACCTTGCTTCCTGCCCTGGAGCTGATTTTGCTGTGTAGCCAGTGGCTGACTCCACTGTCACCACAGTGAATCAGGGAATGCAACTTAAGGGAATCCTACTTTGAGAAAGGCTAGATTCTGCGGAGCATCACTTTGTCTTGCTAAGTTCTCATAGGAGCAGAAGTTTCCATGAATATATGCAAGGTCTGATACAAAGCTTCAGCATTACAGGGTTCATGTTGTAATCAAAGCAGCTGTTACATCTGTTCAATCAGTTGTCCTCGATCCCAAACATGACTGAAAGAGGTAAAAGATCTGGGACAAGAAGAAGAAGGTCTGTATAGAAATTAAATGGACTTTTCATTTGCCACATTTAGTGTACAAGTGAAATGACTGCACTGGCTCTACATTCACAAAACCTCATTCAAGTACATGTATTGAATAATCAGGTGGCTTTTGCCTTCACCGTCCAAATGATCTGCCCAGCTTGGTCATCACATTTCCCAGCAAAGACAATCTGGCTGTCACAAATTATAGTATGTTATTGTCTATTGTTGTCTATCTTTTCAGAGATGAAAACATTCCTCCTAGACAAGGCATAACATATGATATGACAGTTATGTGCAGTTATGGAAGTTTACAACCCCTCTCTATTAATAAGTGGGGTGGGCAGCATCCCTTATATCAGAACATCCGCCTTTGAAATACAAAGTAACCACAACACATGATCTGTCAAAAACTATCATGATGACAAACAATGGGGTGAGCTCCAAAATAAATAAATAAACACTGCCAAAGAAATTATTTGCATATTTTTCTCTCTCCCTAACCAGTGCTTGAAAAATGTTCTCATTCAATGTGCTTGCTCATCCACGCAGCTGCCAGCTGTGCCTGCTTCCTTCAGCAGTAGTCACATGTTAGGTGGTTTGTAATACTGAGTCCATATTGCTGCAGAAACCTAAGCATGAAATACTTCTCTCTCTGGCCCTTTAGAATTTGTGTGGAATTATGATTTCAGCATTGCAACTAAAATTTGACATTCGGCTAAAGACTGTGGCATGCAGGAAACCAAGACAGACAGAGTACATGCAAAAACGTCCAGACACTAAGAGACATCTCCAGCAACTCTCATGTAATTAACATAAATCTGGGCTGCCAAAAGTACTAACAGCACTTGAAGCAGCTTTGAAATCCCAAATGCATGACTTCTAAATTTAGAGCTCTGTTCTTACTATATTCTGTTATGCACATGTTTAGATTTCTGTTGATTGTTTGCAGAAGAATGTAAAGATTACTTGTTTAGAGCTAAGCTATGGCCTACAACTGCAGTATTGGGGATAAAGAAAAAAAAAAGGAATAAAAAAAAACTGCCAATGCAGGAATTTAGAGTGGCATCATGATTCACAAAGAGCTCAGAACTGAGGCAGCTACTCTGCTCAAAGAGAGTGAGGTTGGCAATAGCAGTGTTTGCTAGCATACACAATCCATTCTCTCCCTATGCCCTGCCTTTTGCAGATGTTAAAAAAAAATAATAGGTCTACACAGCTGTTATAGCGAGTGTGAGATTCTGACCATAACTATCCCCTGTGTGGATGGCACAAATACGGGAGGTGAGATCAAGCATAAACATAGGGTAACTATGGAAGTTTGCAGCTGGCACTGAATATAAACACAGACCTCAAACATGGAGGGAGAAGGTAAGTACCAACGTGCGTTTTTTCTTATTCAGAAGCGTCACCATTCTGATGATGGTACACTGATGTATTGCATCCCCCCTAACTTGTCACAGGCAGCTAGCTCTGGCTACAATTCATTTTTTTAGTGCCACCTAATTATACATAAGATCTGATTTTTTAATCTACGTTATTATTACAGAGCTTCTACTTCTGTATTTCCCCTTGAACATTTCTCCTACAGGTTTATAAGGCACACCCGTGCCATTATATAGCTGACAGAAGTAACACATACCCTACTCCTGCTATTC
>NW_028153560.1:7500-28569 GCF_964211835.1 Anser anser | reverse complement strand
TTTTCTTCTTTTCTTCTTTTTTTTCTCTCTTTTTTTTTTCCTAAAGTTCTTTTTTTTTTTTTTCACTGAAAAAAGCAGAATACAGATATTTTATTTATTTATTTTATTCTGGTGAAAACCCACTTATCCTATTCATATTCGTGCACCACAGTTTTACATTTTCAACTTGAGGAAGGTCAAAAATGATTTGTGAAATCTCAAATTTTTTCCTACTTCTGAGCTAATGTTTCTTTAGAAAATCATTTTAATTCATCCCATTTTGATGCTATTTCCCTAATTTTAAAAAATTGATCCTTTGTAATTAGAATGGTCAAAACCCACATATAGTAACTCCTTTTTGAAACAGGTAAAATTAAGGGGAAAAGTAAATTTATTTTTTTTTTGATTTTTCAGATTATGACCGAAATTGGAAAGTTAGATGCAAAAAATTACATTTTTGAACTGGAAAATTTAGAAAAAATCAAAGGGTCCTGCGTCTTACATATTTACAGAGAGTAACTTGTAACCTTGCCTTGAGTATTCAGTTATTTATTATCATTTTACAATACATTAGTACCTGCAAAACACAGATGGGCTTGTGAAAAAATTTGGAAGTAGCATTTTAAAATGGTCATATTTCATGGTTTTGAACTGAAAAAAATATGTTTCTTTCAAATTTTGGATGAACCAAAAAATATTCATGTTTCCAAATGTTTCCCTGCTTGTGGCATTTAAGGTATTCATATCTGGGGTTCTGCTTTAGACTAATCTCCCATGCATATTGAGGCTCCCTCTACATTCAGCAAATTTAGCTGTAGCTCATAGCAACCACTACAGTTACGGATACTTTCTATTCTAAAGTGATTTCCTTCCTTCCTCCCTCCCTTCCTCCCTCCCTTCCTCCCTCCCTTCCTCCCTCCCTTCCTCCCTCCCTCCCTCCCTTCCTTCCTTCCTTCCTTCCTTCCTTCCTTCCTTCCTTCCTTCCTTCCTTCCTTCCTTCCTTCCTTCCTTCCTTCCTTCCTTCCTTCCTTCCTTCCTTCCTTCCTTCCTTCCTTCCTTCCTCCCTCCCTCCCTCCTCCCTCCCTCCCTTCCTTCCTCCCTCCATCTCCCCCTTCCTTCCTTCCTTGGCCAAAGGTATTTATAGAACCACCTTTCATGAAATACACACCCATTACTTGGCAATATTCCACAAATATCTACGAAAAAAATGAAACAAAAACTATTGAACAGCTGCAACCTATCCACGTTGCATATACTGCAAATACTTTGGGAATCTTATAAAGTGGGTCTCCTCTTATTTGTATGATGAAACCTAAAATTGCTTTCAGCATAATTACATTTTAAATTGATATCCTAAAATACACCAATTTGCAGATAGTTGGAAATAATATGTTCAAACACTGTCCAAACAGTAAGGCCAGGGATGTTTAAAGTGCCCAATGTTGGCCTAGTTTTTCAAGCAGATGAGAATAGAATCAGGCTTCTAAAAATACACGTGCTAAACAGACAGTTTTTTTTTTTTTTGTTAAAGTAGGTATTTAAAGAGAATAAAAGATCCTACAGATTGCCTACCCCTATTTTTGGCGTGATCCATTTACGGTCCAACACAAGGCAAACAGGATAGTTACGTCAGATAGCAAAAACAGTCTCCAAAAGCAGAAGTGACTATCCATGTTTCATTAAAAAAGCTCTTTCTCTTATAAAGGTATCAGCACTATTTTAATTCATGCATTTAATTTTTCTCTCCAGTTCATACGCCAATCTCAAAAGAGTAAAAGTGTTCTTAGCTCAACCCCTTATATGAAGCATGCAGATTGTGCAGGTCTTGATCTGAGAATGTACTAATGCAAATGCTTAAGATTAAACATGTGGTTATGTGGTTTTCTGAATTAGAATTTGTTAGGATGCTTATTTTGCTACAATTCTGATATTAAGAAAATCTTGCCATATTAGTTGACATAGTACAGAAAGTGGTATTGATTTGAATGTTCCTTATATTTTATCCATTTGGGGTAACTTACACATGATATATAATTTTGTGTATAAGATATGTAAATAAACTAATAAACGTTGTCTAATTTAATTCCAAAATTATTTTTATTACACCCATTACAATAAGATACAACCATTACTGAGTCCAGGAGACACCTTCTGGATACAGTGATATAAAGTGCTGAGCAACTCATATTTGTGGATAGATACGCAAGGAAAAGTTCTTATTAGATATGTTTGAAAATAATAAATACTGGTGTAAAGTCAAGTTCTTGGGATGTATACTATCCCCTGATAATGTTGTCAGGTGTTATTCCAGCATAAAAGCAGGCAATGCTTAAATATTTCAAGTGCTAAATATTTCAGTGAGTACTATCTATCTCAGTATCTTCAGCATAACCGGCTCATGGATGGTTAAGTGCACAGCTTGAACATGCATAAGCCATTCCAAGAAGCTAACATTCATTTAAATCTTACATATCCAGTACGGCCAGTTTCACCTGGCACATTGCAAATGTTCTCTGCTTGTATCTTACCCTTAAATACTAAGAACAGGAAAATGTAAAAGCCCACTAGGACACAGTATAGCACAAAGATGCCAGTGCTAGCTTTAAATGAATTATTTTGGGTACTGGCAACAGTCAAGCTGTGATAGCAGAGAGCTAACTCTGTGTAATATATATATATATACATTTTTTTTTTTCTGCTGCATGGGCAAGTTTAGCACCCCGTCCTGCACTCTATGCTGCTCTTGTGAGTTGTCTGCAACATAATATTTTGCATAATACCTCTCATACAAAATATATCTGAGACAGTGGAGGCATGTGACAAAAAGCAGTTAGCTAGGTTGTACCTGTAGTGGACCATAACATGCACAAAAGATTCTAATGATTTTTAATTCTAATGATCATCTACTGATGATACCACTTCACTCACCCTGAACATTCCCAGGTGTAATGTGACTGGCCTTGAGATGCATATTGTCTTTCTCCATAAATGAAACATTGATATGACATGAAAGAAATGAGGCATATATGAAGGAAGGCTGCTTCACTATTTATAACAGGACATGTGCAAATGAAAAGTCAGTCTCCAAACACCTGCAATTATTGCAAGACTCTCAAATGAAATGAACAACTTCCAGACTGCTGCTCCTAACATGACAGCAAAAAAAACAAATGTCTTTCTTTGCTTCTAATGTCACTCCCAGTCCCCCAGACCCATGGTGGTTTGCCAGTGTGTCTTGGTGAGGTGGCTCATGTGTCAAAACACGTTAACTTTCTTGGCAGGTGGACAAGGGACAACTGTCCAAAGAGGTATTAAACCCAGTGATTAAAGAGTATGAAAACAGAATAGTAATTTCAATTAACAGACAAAATATAGAAACAGTCAGAAACATTTAGAAAATTTTCATGAAAGAACAGCAGGGACACAGACTAACAGGACTCAATTTTCAATACAGTAGAACTAAGAAAGAAAAGATAGGCTGAGAACTTTGTATTCTCAAATTAGTGATTACAATCCAAAATTGGAGATCATTATAGAAACAGAGAAGCATAAAGATAACTGTGTTGTTACCACAACAAAATAAATGAATAAGTTCATACTGCTTTTTTCTTTCCAAAGATTTGCTGATTTTTAAATGCTGTCATTTTAGTCACACAGAATTAAATAGAGAATCACTTTAAAGTGGGACAGAAAATCGTATTACTCTATACTATACACAATTCTTAAGCTTTTACGTTAAAATGACTTACTTACAAGAACAACAGAGAGTAAACAGGAAGATAAATACCAATACAGGCACACATGGGAAGGTACACAGAAAACGGAGCCATATTCTTTTACTGAAGAAATAAAGCTTTACAGGCACTGTGTAATCTCCAGAAACCCCACCTGGTGTACTATATGTTACATGATGTTTTCTATAACATATTTTGTGATAACTATGCCCAGCACCCTCCAACCACTGTGGTGAGACCTCAGGAAATATTGAGGAGGTCAAAGCTGCATAACGGTTCTCATAAAACTTTTGTATTTTAGAGGAACTTGAAAACATTATAGAGGAATCTTATCCCCTGAGCAGTGATGATGCTGCTAGAGACTTTGAAGATGTTGGTAGATTAAAAAAAAAAAAAAGTAAAAAGAAATTATTGTTTGTTTTAGAGCAAACTGCAGAAGTCTTTGAAATCTCGATCAGTACTGTTTTAAAATGAATTAGTCAAAAACAGTCTCTTAGATGGATTTTCAAAGGAAGAAGATAAAAATTATTAGTGCCATAGGAGAACCATCATATCAACAGACTGACAAAACTGCGACTGTCTCCTTAGAAAAGGGGGTTAGAGATATAAGCTGGCACTGAGAATTTTACTTTCATCTTCCCCTGAAAAGACAAAGAGATGGTCCTGACTGGAAAGATGAAGGGAAAAAAAAAAAAAAAAAAAAAGGCAACCAAACTAATCAGTCTCTCCATTTGACTGTCATTTAGCACTCAGATGTTGGAACTTGTTGCTACAGAGGAAAAAAAAATCAGTCACAGCTTGAAATCTGTGGTAGTAATCATAGAATTATAGAATCATAGAATGGCTTGGATTGGATCATCTAATGCCAACCACCCTACTATAGAAAGAAATGCCACTCACTAGATCAGGTTGGCCAAGGCCCACTCTAGCCTGGCCTTGAACACCTCCAGGGATGGGGCATCCACAACTTGTCTTGTCAACCTGTTCCAGTGTCTCAGTTCCCTACATTGAAGAATTTTCTCCTAATGTCTAATCTAAATCTATCTTCATTTAGTTTAAGACCATTTCTCCTTGTCCTATCATTTTCTACCCTAGTAAAGAATCCATCTCCATCCTCTTTATAAGACCCCTTTAAATACTGAAAGGGCGCAGTGAGGTCTGCCCAGAGCTTTCTCTTCTCCAGGCTGAACATCCCCATCTCTCAGCCTTTCCTCATCGGAGAGGTACTCCAGCCCTCTGATCATCTTTGTAGCCCTCCTCTGGACTCGGTCTAAGAGGTCCAGATCCTTCTTGTTCTGATAGCCCCAAACTTGTATACAGTACTCTAGATGGGGCCTCATGAGGGCAGAGTAGAGGGGGATAATCACCTCCCTCAACCCTCAGTTATGATTGAAGACTTGTTAACTTGAGAGTTAACAAGTTTTGGAAAAGTTCTTAAAACTGTTTTTTTCTGCTCTTGAAAAAGTCTATAAACTGATGAGTTTTGGATTTATTTGTATGTAAAATGTATGGTCCTTAAAACTGTAGGAGAATAAATACTGGCTTTGAGCATTATATGATACAGTATGATAATTTACATACTCCTTAAGGATTGCTAGAATATGTAAGTTCCATGCTTATATGACTTTATATGTGTCAAAATAGTTTTCAAAGTTTTATTTACAAGAGAAAAGAAAAAGTATTATGTTAGAAAACTTTTGGAGGATTTTAGTATGATAGATCAACTAATATTACACATTGTAGACATTTTTGAACTGCCATACTCTGTTTTTCTTTTTTTATTGGGAGGATAATACAAAAAATAGAGTCAATTATCAATAAATAAAAGAATATAATATCACATACTGCCAAACCACTTCAAAATAACAGAAAAAAAAAAGAAAAAAAGAGTCAAAGGGATAAGGAGAACATTATTCAGATGACAATTGATGACAATTCCTTGCAAGCTGTAGAACCTGTAATATTTCTTTTTCCAAAATTAAAAGAAAAAAAAATTATTTTTATTCCTGCTTCCTTTGTTCTACATACTACATAATTGAAGTGGGCATAACGTTTAAAGACAAAGATTATTTTTCCTTTGTCAAGTATACAATAATCAAGTCAACTGTAAGCAAACAAACCAACCAAACCTGTGTACACTTTCAAACTGAAACTGTTTGGTTTCAGATCTGAAGTCAACATCGATAAATATAGTTTTGTTCATGGTCATTGATTGCACTCTTTTTCCACTAAATCTACTTTCATTCTGCCAGATCCTTCTTACAGCTATCAGTCATACCTTTCTTGCCTGCAAAACTGCACCTCTGCCAGTTGACACATAAATTATAAATTTCCACAAGGATCAATTTTGTTTTCCCCTAATTCTACACATAATTTGTGTAAACTGGCAGAGAAGGACAGAAATGTTGGCAACAGGTACGCAATGCTCAGCTCTACCTGTTCTTCACTGTAGTATAGCCCTGTCTATAGACAGTATATAGCAGTATAGACCCCTGTCTATAGTAGTATAGATCCCTGTCTAACCTGTCTAGAAAGAAATAAACTGGTCAAAACCAGCTGTAACTGAGTCCAAACTAGAGAGAGAAAAAGATAATGTAATCATTATGGGCAGCCACAACGTTTTGCTCTTAAGGTGAACATTGGTTACTGCACAGTGTATGGGAGATCCTGGGTTCTTGCTGGTGTTAAACTCAGACTGTGAAGCACATCTTTTAATGTACAAAACTCTGTCCATTTTTTTTTTCCAGAAAAATTACTTCCTGTGACTGGTCTACAGCCCTGAAATACAGCTGGATGTGAAGCCACTGAAGATTAGGAAACTCCAGGTAGCTCTGAAAGCTGTCACATGTTCTTAGCAACAAAACTACCACAAACATAGGAGACCTTCGAATAGTTTCCTATAGAATTTTTAATCAGGTTCAAGGACTCTTCATCTTCCTAGTTAAGTCCCAAATGCCTAGGAGACTGCTTAAAGCTCTGGATTGTCATCTGGGTTCTTTTGGCACATAAGATAATAAGGGTAAAGTCTTCTCAGGCACTGGTGTCATACAAATCCCAAATTCTGTACAGTCTAAACATCTAGTTTTGGTTACATACTTCCACCAGATGCCTGGTTCTAATGGTCTGAAAAATAGTTTTCTAAATACTTAGTAAATTTGTGATATCATCTGTTTAAGGAGGTGCAGTTTTCTGTATACCTGATGTAGAAATATAATTTTTAGTTACTGTGCAGTGTTTGTGAGCCAGATTGTGATGTTACTGAGAAATATCTATAAACAGCAGTGGTTATTTGTTGAGATGGAATGCAAGGAAAACTATCAGTGTGATATGGTCAAGCCACTAACTACAAACCCTACCAGGGTAGTCAGTTAAGTGAAGTATGAAGTAAAATTGTACTTGTACTTGGCAGAGAAAAAATTATGAATAGTCAGTATGAGAGAAAAGTATAATTTTTTTACCCTATCAAGGTCTGAGGATATATGCAAATATCATTCCACATTTTCTTCTGATGTCACTTTAAAATTAAGGCCCCAGGCAAATAAATTGTTGATGAAAATGAGAAGTAATCATTAAAAGATAATGGCTTTGGAAGAAAAGGCTGATCATTGAAAGAAAATACAAAGTCTAGCAGAAAGACTGCTATGTAAAATCTAGAAATAAAACCTCTGTTTACCTCTGTACTTGCAACTTGTCAAATTGTTGCTCAGGTAAATCTACAATGCACCACCCATGCAACATACTACCCTGTAAGAGCAATCAAAGAAGTAGAGAACAGAAAAAGTGACAGGTTGATGTCATTGATAAGGCTTCTCTTACATAACAAAATTGAATTTAAACAGGGTCAAATACTGTCTATATTCAACTACATATCTTACATTAAAAAACAAAACAAAACAAACAAACAAAACAAAACAACAACAACAAAAAAACAACACTGAGAACAAAACTATTTTGCGCCATACCATACCAAGTCGTTTTGGATATATATATATATATTTTAGATTTAAAGTGAAAAAATAGAAAAACTGCCTTGTTCCTAACGTCACATAGCACTGACTTAAACGTTAACAATAGCTATTAATCAAAAGAAGAATATAAGTGAAAAAGATTTGTCTTGATCAACGTTTGACTAGTTAACAGCTAACAAATATACAGTGCAAGAAATCATCATCATCAAAACTTTCCACTTCAAAAATTGGGAACAAAAGAATGGAATCAACTTTTACTAGATGTGATGCAAGAATCTGCAGAAAAAAAATGTACTGGTAAACTATAAAGCAAGAAAGGATTGCTATACTTACAATAAATTCCACAGGCTACCCACACAGACTCGTTTGAATTAAAGCATAATATTGAAGCAAAACATCCAACAGTAATTTGAGATTTGCAAGCAATGAATAATTTAATATGTCCTTTTCTAAAGCTGTCCTAACAATTTTTAGTATTAGAATCATAAGCTGCTATCTTGAGACTACGGCCATCTCGACTTATAGGGGCTCTTCAAAACTTACCCCTTGTGGTGTTGTCTTGCTTTCTTAGAGTAACGTGCTGGATATCCTGGTCTAAAGCACAAGATACAGAACACAAAACATGGAAATTGGTCATGACGGTCCTTGCTCAGAGAGACAGAGGTTTGTGGAGGTAGCTTTGTCCATGAGTATGTGGAGCAAGGGAGGTGCAACAGCTCCAGTACTGGTTCAGTTGGCACATACCGGTTGCTGCAGCTTTTTCAATTCATAGACTAGTCTCAGCAACTACAGCCTCAGCCAAGTACACTGAGCCAAGTTCTGTTCTTAGTTACACTGATGTAATTCTGAATAGATGCTAGCCTGCTTTATTCATTCATAGCTCATACTAGTGTTAATGGCTTTAGATATGAAAATAATGCTTATTCAGGCAACCTCCCACTCATGTCATATTCCTGTTCCCACTGAAATTAATGAAAGTTTTGACTAAGTGAAGACTGCAGAATTTGTAAATATTCAGTCAGTGTATAATTTGCTGCCAAATTCAAACTTGTTTGCCACTGAGTTAAAGGCAACTCTAGTGAATTTATTGGAGCTGCATATCATTTCAAACTACCTCAGTTTCATTTAAAGCAAAATAATCTGCATGTTTGAAAGAGGAATTTGGAATAATAATTGTTTCAGCCAGGCTGTGTAGAAACTGTGGGTCTTTATTTCTTTCCACCCCAGCATGAATTTGGGAGAATCAGCTTTTACTCTCGCATATATTTGATGCAAGACAGTTAAGAATCCGACTGAGTTTTTCTCCTGTTTTTGCTTTCCACATCTGAAAATAAAAAATGTTAACAATGCTTCTTTAAATAAATAAATAATCCACTTAACCATGTTCTGAAGTTTATATATGTGCTTATAAACTGCCAGTTCTGTATTTAAGCAATAATTCTGAAAATGATGATAATAATAATAAAAAATTCATCTTTATTAACAAGTGATGGTTTTTGACTTAATGGCCTAGGGTAAAGTCAAGGGCAGATAACACTCTAACAAACTGGCTGTTAACTTCATTAATGACTGATTTATTCAGGATTGTTACTATTATAAATTAAACTCAGTGGTTTAGAACAGAATTTATACAATTTTGGCTGCACTCCCCACCCCCTCCTTTAAATTAGCTATGACGTGATTTGAGGCGCATTTGGAGAACAGTTATTTTTAATTTAGCCTTTCTGACTATCTTGGACATACATAATTTTAGTAGAAATCTAAACTTTGTAAATTGGCAGTGTATAATTCAGATTAAAAAAAAAACACTAAACATTTAAATTAGGTTGAGAGGGCCTTAAGAAGGATGAGTATGCTTCCACTTTATGTATGGATAAAACTGATGCCAATTAAAATTCATCTCAGACCTACCCGGGTATATTCTGCCTGCATCTGTTAGAAACTTTTCTCTCTGTACATTTCTTTTAACACTGTTACAAAAGAGAAACGCAGTCAAATGGAAGCAAGTGTAAACTTCACACAAATGATTCTTACTGATTCTGTATTGTAAAAATCCAACTTGCTGTATTTTACCTAAGCAATACAAAGGGTTGTAGTACTAGCACAATGCTTAAATAAAAGCAATAGATTTTGAATAAAGAACTCTGTATTTTGCTGGCAGCAGAGGACTTCAGACAGAAAACATGCCAACAATATAGACCAATGCATTATCACCCCCTCCCTCTTGCTGCATAACTGTGCTTCATAATATGCCATAACATTGGCAAGCACAGCTCAGAGCTTTTTAAGAACACAAGGAAGCTCATGAATAATGGTTGAATCAGGAAAGTGGTAATTAAATGAGACAACTGAATGCCAGTGGAGTCCCCAGTGGAAAATACTCTGCAGTGAAGTTCATCTCCACCCTTAATTTCCCTGTTTTTAGCAGTGCATTGCTATAGATATTTTTCAAACCAACATTAAAAAATAAAAAATCAAGTTCCCCAAACCATGTGTATTATTTTCATATGTTGCCCCTATTTAAGAAGGCAAGATATTTTCTTTTCTCCAAAGAGAGAGAGGGGAAAAACAAAACAAAACAAACAAAGAACACTTTCATTAAGATATGAGATCTCAGTGAGATAAAATATTTTGCTGTTTTACACAACCAGTTGACACCATAACTTTTTTTTTTTTTTAAAAAACTGCAACAACCAGCAACGGCTAAAATACAGGGAACCTCCCTTAAATGGTTGCTTCATGTTTCTTCCTGTAGATGTATAGTTATTTTCTTTCCACCACCTCTTCTATCTCCTCTGTAGTCACAGAACAAACATGGTTAGCTGGGGTGGCTACTGTTCAGCAGCTGGCCTCAAAGAAGACAGATACAAGTTTTTCATACAACAGACATCTACTAACCTCTTGTCTATCACAGCACCCTGTTCCTTCTGAGCTTCTGATACAAGGAGAGGTTGCCACGTTCTTTGCACATTATTCAAACTGCAGTGGGACTAAGAGCCAGAAGCTGCAAGCTGTAGACCCAGCTCATGTTTGTTGTTGTTTGTACTTGCTAAATAAGTGCTTCTTCTACATTGCAAGAGTTAAACAGTCAAGAAGGAAATAAGAAATGAATTTCATTATGGAGCAAAAAATTGCTTTCTCTTAAAACACTGAAAGTTGAAGTGACTCTGATACGTGGACATTACAGTGAAATGTAATTGTGACTCTTACACAACACTTTTGTGACGTAGTGTGTGTAAAAATCATTCATTCATTCATTCATTCATTCATTTTCATTTAAAATAAAATCCTTGTCATTTTTATCACCTGTCTCTCCATTCTTAAAAAAGCTAACAGTGACTCATGTTCTTTTTCAAATAAACTTAGAACTTTTTTTTTTTTCTTAATGAGCAGTGCTTAATATATCTAACCTGACAGCTTTGCATTCAAGGTTGAGAGGATATTTTTAGCATCTGTAAAAGATCTGTGGAAAATTGATTTGGGGTAGTTTATGTAAAATATTATACAAACTATTAGCATTTAAAGTATATTTATGTGATTTTCAGGAAAAAAAAATATGTTTTCATTACACTAGAAAAAACACAAAGGAAGATATAGGAATCCTATTACTAAAAAATTATAAAGTCAAAATCTCTATCACACCTACATTTGCAGAAACAGATTTCTCTCATTTTTAGAGGGAGGTTGTGAAAGTCTGTGCACTTGATTTATTCACAGACCATTATGGTAGTCACAGAGCTTTAATTTATAGTAATGAATGTCCTGAATTGGGTATGCATTAAGGCATAAACAACTCTTAAAGTGGAACATACTAAATTTCATATTATTTTTCAATAATGTATTTTCATACCTAAAGTTGTCTCCACTCTTGCTTCTGTAGATGGCTCAGACAAATTGCACAACTTAACATCCAGTAGATAAGCAAAGGTATTTTGGGGCTCTTTAACTTGCTCCAGTTCCAGTTCCATTTTATGTTGCTCAATTACATTTTCTCCTTCTTTCTTTCTTTTTCTTTCTTTCTTTCTTTCTTTCTTTCTTTCTTTCTTTCTTTCTTTCTTTCTTTCTTTCTTTCTTTCTTTCTTTCTTTCTTTCTTTCTTTCTTTCTTTCTTTTTCTTTCTTTCTTTCTTTCTTTCTTTCTTTCTTTCTTTCTTTCTTTCTTTCTTTCTCTTTCTTTCTTTCTTTCTTTCTTTCTTTCTTTCTCTCTCTCTCTGTCTGTCTTTCTTTCTTTCTTTCTTTCTTTCTTTCTTTCTTTCCTCTTTCTTTCTTTCTTTCTTTCTTTCTTTCTTTCTTTCTTTCTTTCTTTCTTTTTTTTCTTTCTATCTTTCTTTCTTTCTTCCTTTCTTCCTTTCTTTTTCTTCCTTCCTTCCTTCCTTCCTTCCTTCCTTCCTTCCTTCCTTCCTTCCTTCCTTCCTTCCTTCCTTCCTTCCTTCCTTCGTGCTCTCATTCCTTCTTTCCTCCATTCCTTCTTTCCTTCTTCCTTTCCTTCTTTCCTTCCTCTCCTTCCTTCTTCTCCTTCCTTTCCTCCCTGAACCATAGGAAATGAGTAAAACTTTATAACCTTTTAGGCCTAGCACATCCTTCTTAAAGCTGTAAAACTCTGATTCACCTCTGTTCTTAGGCAGAAAGCATTATGTGGACTATTGATTTAAATGGTTATTTTTCAGCCAGAGTGATTCCCTGATTCAGTTCACTGTGCAGGCATACAAGTAATGTGATGGAATAGTAACTGAAAGTGCTTGCTTAGTTTGGCATACCTACCAAAATGTAGTCTCCAAGTGAATTCCTTTATACCAAATTGATTTTTTTTCCTAACTAGAGATTAATTCATTTGTTTCAAAATAAATTAGATCTTTTTAAATTTAATTATTTTTTCTACAAGTGAGAATTGCAGTGCAACAATGAATCTAAACCGATTTATACCACAATTTTTATCTGTAAAATGAAACAAGTCAAGAATTAGAGAGTAATATCTATTCTGTAAGGACACACCTGAATTTTACT
Source organism: Anser anser (assembly GCF_964211835.1). Classification (NCBI taxonomy): domain Eukaryota; kingdom Metazoa; phylum Chordata; class Aves; order Anseriformes; family Anatidae; genus Anser; species Anser anser. The sequence goes on along the minus strand of NW_028153560.1, from coordinate 15,886 downwards.
TAATATTTTTGCAGATAGTGCATATGACACTGGCATTAGATATATAAAAACAAAACAAAGCTGTGGAGATAAGGTTGTGCAGAGTGATGTTGCCAATTGCATGTTAGAGTTGATTCAGATTATTTTTACATGACTTCAGACCACTAATAAATCAGCACAGAAAGCTTCTTATAGGTCCCCATATACTAATCTGTATCTAAAAAGATTAGAAAATCTCTTACAAAGCTACATGAAAGAGAAAATTAAAATTTCAGACTTGTTAATAAAGTTATAGATGTCAATAACCAAATACAATCCTTTGCTGTTTGAAAAAAGGACAAGGTGCCTTTGATGGTACAGGTTACCAGAATCGATTTCAGTACTAATGTTTGTCTTTGTAATCTTCAGGGAGAGTTTGTTTAGTGAATAAGGCTATCATTATCCTCTTGAAAAGGTTAGATTATTGCCCACACTTGGTCACAGATTTAGGTAAAGAATGTTTGCTTTCGTCTGGAATGTCAATGAGGAGGAGAAAAAAGGATGTGAAAAAAGACAGACACCAAAAGCAGGTAAGCACAGACACAAAGCTTCATTTTAATTAGCATGATTATTGTGTGTTTAGTTTAGCAATCTATTTTAAATCTATCTTATTGCATTCACGCATACTAAAACTAAAGCTTCAATACTGCAAGTTCATATTTACATTTTTCTTTGACACAAATTTGCTTGAGCACATCGTTCTCTAAATATGACTTTTAATGAAAAAGTATAGCCTTAAATAGTGCAAACAAGCTCCTTGTTATTCACATGTTTATTAGAAGAAAAGAAGAAAAATGTAAAACATCAAAGGACTGATTTTGCAGTTTGGCTCACACCGAGACTGTGGGCAAAGATGCATTTTAATCCATAAAAAATTTGGATCACAGGGTCAGTAAAAGGGTCGATTCTGCCTCCTTTCCTTCACTTGCAGGTCATGTTGTTGCAGCTGCACAGCGAGAGTCTGAGGAACTGTCCTTCCAGAAACAGCAGCATTGGAAAAGTGGTGAGGACAAAAGGGGGAGCTCTTGGGAACAGAGCTGGAAGGAGAAAGGTGGCTATAGAACTACCGCCTGAGTATGGCCAGGGACCTTCCTTAGTGTGAACTAACTGCTCAGTGGGAGAAGGTTGTGGGAATAAAACCTTGGGGAGAATGCTTATATGCCCTCTTACCGTTCCTTCTTCTTCTGAGTCAATTTCACAGTCAGTATATCCTGGAATACCATTAGATAAAGTGAAAACACAACTAGCATTTCAAACATTGTCCATTTTTGTCTTTATCTCTGTCTTTTCTCCTCTGTTTTGTTTCTCTTTTCCACAGTTTATTCTTTTAAACAGGGGAAAACAAGAATATCTTGGAAGGAGAATAAACAGTTGAAGGAGATAAAAACAAACAAAGAACCAATCCTACTAGGTTAAACAGTTTAAAGAAGAAGTGATAATTATGACTATTTGTGAAATCACATACAGACATTTTCTCATGAAGATTTGTCACTCCCTGTCTTTTTTTTTTTTTATAAAGTATATTTCCAAATATATATATATTCATATATGGGTGTGGCATAGAACTTTAGAATATAGAACACAGAACATAGACATAGAACACAAGACCAATAAAACTATAGTAAAACTAGTCATTGCTATTGATTATTTAATTGCCTATTTTTGGAAACAGTTCATTTTTAAGAAATGTATTCATAACTTTATACAAGAATATTTCTGACCAAAAAAAAAAAAAGAAAAAGAAGAAGCAAATAGAGTCTAAAATTTATTATCTCATCTCTGATTGGCCACTTAAATTTTTGTTATTTGTTCATTACTTCCATTCATCAGTTGTCCCAAATTAAATTTAATAAAGAGGACAATATTTTATTTCTTTCAAGAACAAAGAAATCCTAGAGTTAGGAAAAGTTTTTTTTTTTTTTTTTTTTAAATTAAGAGCCACTGAAAATAAACACATTTCTGTGATCCTTCAAAAGTTATGTTAAGGAGAAATTACAGCTATAACCAAATAAGAGCATTTGTTTTGTATGTAAATTGGAAGATTACTGTGGAAGTTGTAGACAGCAACAAAAAGGTTTTTTAAAGCATGTTGCTAAAGCCATAAACCTTTTATTTTTTTTAGTAAAGAAATTTAAATTACTTTAAATTTCCCTACATTTCCTGTTTAAATATATCCAGTTCTGCTCTGAAATTCAGAGGAGGAATCTCAGAATCGTTGTATTCATACACGTAAAACTGGATTATTTAATCTATGACTCGTGTACACTTTATACTTTTTCAGGACAGCAATGAATGTCAGTGTAGCATCTAACATAACACAATACTAATCATGACAAAAAAAAACAGATTATGGAATATACTGCTTTCTAAGATTCTGCCAGTAATCAACAAACCATACGTATATCATACTTGGTACTCCCAAAGAAGAGTGATGTACTCTTGGTCTTAGCAGGAAAGGACTCAACCATCTCACAGCAGATTACAAACCCCAGAGAAAATAGTGGTGGAATTTGGAAAAGGCTTTTCCATGAGTTGATTAAATAAATTCTGTCCTGTTTGTAACCATCTCAGATCGTGGAGCAAATCCTTTTGGAAACTATTCTAAGGCTCATGGAAAATAAGAAGGTGACTGGTGACAGCCAATACGTCTTCACTAAAGGCAAATTGTAGATGTCATCTACCTGGACTTGTGCAAAGCATTTTGACACTGTACCACATGACATCTTTGTCTCTACATTGGAGAGACATGGATTTGATGGATGAACCACTCAGTGGATAAAGAATTGGCCAGATGGTTGCTCTCAAAGAGTGAGCAATGGCTTGATGTCCAGGTGGAAGTCAATGATGAGTTGTGCTCCTCAGGGGTTGGTATTGGTACCGGCACTGTTTAACATCTTTGTTGGTGATGTGGACAGTGGGATAGAGTGTACCTTCAGCAAGTTTCCTGATGACGCCAAGCTGTGTGCTGTGGTCAACACACTGAAGAGAAGGGATGCCAACCAGAGGGACTTTTACAGGCTTTAGAGGTGGTCCTGCGCAAACCTCAAGAAGTTCAACAAGGCCAAGTGCAAGGTCCTGCACCTGAGCTGGGGCAATCCCAAACACAAATACAGGCTGTGTGGGGAATGGATTGAGATCAACTCTGAGGAGAAGTACTTGGGGATGCTGGTTGATGAGAAGCTCAACATTAGATGGCAATGTGCACTTGGATCTCAAAAAGCCAACTGTATACTGGGCTGCATGAAAAGAAATGTGTCCAGCAGGTCAAGGGAGGTGATTCTCCCTCTCTGCTCTGCTTTCATGAGACCCCACCAAAAGTATTGCATTCAGCTCTGGGGTCCCCAAAATAAGAAGCATATGAACACATTAGAATGAGTCTAGAGGAGGGTTTTGAGGATGATCAGAGGACTGGGGCACCTCTCTTACAAGGAAAGGCTGAGAGAGTTGATGTTGTTCAGCCTGAAGAGAAGGCTCCAGGGAGACTTTATAATAACCTTCGAGTACTTAAAGGGGCACTACAAGAAAGCTGGGAAGGGACACTTTGTCACTATTTTTTTAGTGATTGGACAAGGGGTAATGTCTTTAAACTGAATAAAAGTAAATTTGGATTAAATATAAGGAAGAAATTCTCTGTGATAGGAGTGGTGAGGCACCGGAACAGATTGCCCGGAGAAGCTGTGGATGCCCCAACCCTGGCAGTGTTCAAGGCCCGGTTGGATGGGGCTTTGGCAGACTGGTCTGGTGGAAAGTGTTACTGCCCATGGCAGGGGAGCTGGAACTAGATTAGATGATCCTTAAGGTGATTGGTTCCAGGGAAAACGTGTTCTGCAGCAGAGTGGGGGATCGTGGTGGGCAGGGGTTTTTCTGCATCGAGGCCACTTGAGGTAGCCAAGGGAGTCTCCAGGACACGGCAGCCCTCATAAGGGCAGTTGAGAGGCATGGGCAGAGCCAGGATTGCCCCTCCTTTGTTGTACAAAGGCAGGCCCTAGGGATCACAACAAGTGAGCAGGAGCATGGTGACCAGGTCAGGCAAGCAGGGGGTGGCATGGCAGTATGCATTGCAGTTTGAGCAGGGAGGGCGCTGAAACTTGGCCAGCTTGTCCTCGCAACAATGGTGACCACCCGGCAGAAGACCATGGACTCCAGGAGCTCGGCACCCACCACAGCTGATACAGCCTCCCAGACAGAGTTCAGGGAGGAACATGCTGCCACCAAGGTGTCAGGCTGTCGGGTGTGCCCTACTCTTATGCTGGTACAGGATGGCAGTAGAAAGCACGGCTGTGGGAGGTGTGCCCAGGTTGAAGAACTGCTTCACATGGTGGCAGAGCTTCAGGAGGACATGGGCAGGCAGAGGAGCATCAGGGAGGCAGAGGAGCATCAGGGAGTCAGAGAATGAGATTGACTGGTGGGGTAGAGTTCTGCCATCCCTGATGCAGACTCCTTAGCCAGCCACAGTCACTGGGCAGGAAATGAAGGATCTCCTACTGCCTGCTGCCAGGCAGAGGGAGAGGATCTAAGAGACGGGGGAGTAAATGAGGTTCCTGTTTGGCACAGCAGACAACCCTCCCTGCTGCCTACCTCATCTTCCCAGGTGCCCCTGTGCAATAGGTATGAGGCTCTGGAACTTGACGGGCAAGCAAATGACAATGTGGATCATGGTCCATCCACACCTGGGGAGTCACCCAGGCAAGTTGACCTACGCCCCACATCACAACAAGCCCCACCAAGAAAAAAAGAAGGGTTACTGTCATAGCGGACATCCTTCTGAAGGGAATGGAGTGCCCGATTGTCATCCAGACCTGACCCATAGGTAAGTCTGATGTCTCCCTGGATAAGAAACTTTGCTTGGACAATCACTTGCCTGGTATGCCCCTCTGATTGTTACCCTTTACTGTTTTTTCAAGTTGGCAGTGATGAGGTGGCAAAGAGAAGCTCAAGTTTGTGTTTCTTGATCATGGGAAGCTCTACACTACACAGAGCCTGCTGACTGCTGATGGGGAGCACCTTTCTATGATGGGGAAAAGGATTTTTGCCCAGGAGTTAGCAGGCCCGATTGACAGGGCTTTAAACTAGATTTGAAGGGGGAAAGAGGCAAAACCAGCCCCACCCGTGATAAGCTATGGGACTGCATGCCAGTTCTTGAGGAAATGCATGCTGGGGGGGCCCTTCAGTCTGCCCCATGAGGGGCTGAGTTGATGAAAGATATCTGAAGTATTTCTATATATACACATGCAACATGAGAAATGAGCACTTCAGCTCCATGAAATGCTTGTATATAGGAAACAAACAGGAAATACTGGAGATCTGCATACAGTTGCAAGGCTATGATTTTGTTGCAATCACAGACACACGGTGGGATAACTCACATGATTGGAATGCTGTCATGGAAGGCTACGTGCTTTTTAGAAAAGACAAGCCAGGCAGGCAAGGTGGTGAAATTGCTCTTTATGTAAGAGAACAACTAGAATGCGTGGAGCTCTGCCTAGGGGCGAATGAAGAACAAGTGGAGAGCTTAAGGGTAAGGATTAAAGGACAGGCTATCATAGCTGACGCTGTTGTGGGTGTTTGCTACAGGCCACCTGATCAGGAAGAGGAGGTAGATGAAGCCTTCTTCAGACAGCTTCAAATAGCCTCTCAGTCACAAGCCCTGGTTCTTGCGGGGAACTTCAACCACCCTGATAACAGCTGGGAAGACCACACAGCTAGCACAAACAGTCCAGGAGGTTCCTGCAGTGCACTGATGACAACTTTTTGACACGAATGGTGGAGAAGCCAACAGGAGAGGTGTGTTGCTTGGCCTTGTACTAACAAATGAGGAAGGACTAGTTGGAGATGTGAGGGTCAGGGGCAGCCTTGGCTGCACTGACCGTGATAGGGTGGAGTTCAGGATCTTGAGAGCAGAAAGCAGGGCAAAAGGTAGGATTGCAACCCTGGACTTCAGGACAGCACACTTTGGCCTCTTCAGGGATATACTTGGAAGAATTCCATGGATTAGGGCCCTAGAAAGAAGGGGCTCCAAGACAGCTGGTCAGTATTGCCCTGGTGACAAATGATATGGAGAAGACAGAGTAGCTGAATGCCTTTTTTGCTTCAGTCTTTACTGCTAAGATCAGCCCTCAGGAATTTCAGACCCTGGAGACAAGAGAGGAAGTCCAGAGAAAGAAGGACTTTTTCTTGGTCGAAAAGGATCAGGTCAGATATCATCTAAGCAAACCTGACATCCACAAATCCATGGGCCCTGATGGAATGCACCAATGGGTGCTGACGGAGCTGGATGATGTTATTGCTAGGCCACTCTCCATCATCTTTGAAAGGTTGTGGAGAACAGGAGAGGTGCCTGAGGATTGGAAGACAGCCAATATCACTTCAGTCTTCAAAAAGAGCAAGAAGGAGGACCCAGGCAATTACAGGCCAGTCAGCCTCACCTCCATCCCTGGAAAGGTGATGGAACAGCTCATCCTGGAGGTCATCTCCAAGCATGTGGGAAATAAGTAGATGATCAGGAATAGTCAGCATGGATTCACCAGGGGGAAATCAGGTTTGACCAATCTGATATCCTTCTGTGATGAGTTGACTAGCTGGGTAGATAAGGGGAGAGTGGTGAACGTCATCTACCTCAACTTCAGCAGGACTTTTGACTCTGTCTCCCATCATATCCTTACAGACAAGTTCAGGAAGTGTGGACTAGATGAGTGGATGGTGAGATGGATTGGCAATTGACTGCATGGCAGATCTCAGCTGTGGTTGTGGTGCAGAATCTAGTTTGAGGCTTGTAGCTAACACTGTCCCCCAGCGGTTAGTACTGGGTCCAGTGTTGTTCAACTTACTTATCAGTGACCTGGACAATGGAACAGAGTGAACCCTCAACAAGTTTGCTGATGACACAAAGCTCAGAGGAGTGGCTGATACCCCAGAGGGCTGTGCTGCCTTTCAGAGGAACCTTGACAGGCTGCAGCATTGGGCTGAGAGGAACCTCATGAAGTTCAACAAGGGCAGGTGCAGGGTCCTGCCCCTAGGGAGGAATAATCCCAAGCACCAGTACAGGCTGGGGGCTGACCTGCACGAGGGCAGCTCTGCAGAGAGAGACCTGTGAGTCCTGGTGGACAGCAGGCTGATTATGAGACAGCAATGTGCCCTTGTGGCCGAGGAGGCCAATGGTATTTTGGGCTGCATTTGGAAGAGTGTTTCCAGCAGGTCAAGGGAGGTGATCCTCCCCATCTACTCAGTCCTGGTGAGGCCACACCTAGAGTATTGTGTCCAGTTCTGGGCTCCCCAGTACAAGAGGGACATGGAGCTACTGGAGTGAGTTCAGAGGAGGGCTATGAAGATGATTAGAGGACTGGAGCACCTGTTGTACAAGGACAGGCTGAAAGAGCTCAGCCTGTTTAGCCTGGAAAAGAGAAGACTGAAGGGACACCTCATTAATGTCTATAAATATCTGAGGGGAGGGTGTTGAGATGATGGAGCCGGTCTCTTCAGTTGTGCCCAGTGAGAGGACAAGAGGCAACAGGCACAAACTGAAGCACAGGAGGTTCCAGCTCAATATGAGGGGGCACATCATTACTGTGAAGGTGACGGAGCACTGGAACAGGTCTCTCAGAGAGGTTGTAGAGTCTCCTTTTCTGGAGATATTCAAAACCCACCTGGCTGCCATCCTGCGCAATGTGCTCTAGGTGTTCCTGCTTGGCAGGGGGGTTGGACTAGATGATCTTCAGAGGTCCCGTCCAACCTCATCCATTCTGTGATTCTGTGATTCTGTGATTCTGTGATTCTGTGATTCTGTGATTCTGTGATTCTGTGATTCTGTGATTCTGTGATTCTGTGAAGAGTAGCTTCAAATCCAAACCTTTCAAAGATTCTATAATTCTATGACCTTCACTGCTCATTAGGCACAATCAATCCACAGGAGAGACAGCAAAAATCATGTATACAGATATAACCTTTTTGTTCTCAAGGACATTCCAAGGACATATTGTATCTGACATATCAAGGACACATTTTCCAATATGACATGTTGCCATATCAAGTACAATGCTACCATGAAAGGGCTGGATGGGAGGTGTCTGAGGTCCTCAATGTAACCCAAAGTATTGAAAAATTTGGTAAAGAAATTATAGAAATTGTTGTACCTCCCAGCTTCAGGAACTAGCCTTTCTCATAATTTTTACCTACACATGGAATTTCCTGTTGCGTTATGCTTTGACAGGTTTAAAACATCCAGACAAAAAATCTGTAGGCCTGCTTTTCTGTCCAAATTGAATGTAATGTGCTTTAAAAATATCTGCTAAGTTAGTTCTAATGCTTCTGGGGACCAAATTGCTTCAATGCAAAATTTTACAGGTAATTTCTTTGGAAAATGTTCCTAACT
>NW_028153560.1:0-5000 GCF_964211835.1 Anser anser | reverse complement strand
ATTTTTATTAATCATTAACATTTTAATCCTTAACAATTAAATATTTATTAATCATTAATGATCTGGATAGGCTGGACCAATGGGCTGAGGCCAACCGTATGAAGTTCAACAAGGCCAAGTGCCAGGTCCTGCACCTGGGGCGCAACAACCCCAAGCAGCGCTACAGGCTGGGAGATGAGTCGTTAGAAAGCTGCCTGGCACAGGACCTGGGAGTACTGGTTGACAGTCGACTGAATATGAGCCAGCAGTGTGCTCAGGTGGCCAAGAAGGCCAAGAGAATCCTGGCTTGCATAAGAAGCAGTGTGGCCAGCAGGGCTAGGGAAGTGATTGTCCCCCTGTACTCGGCTCTGGTGAGGCTGCACCTCGAGTACTGCATTCAGTTCTGGGCCCCTCGCTAAAAGAAGGACATGGAGGTGCTCGAGAGAGTCCAGAGAAGGGCAACGAAGCTGGTGAGGGGTCTGGAGAACAAGTCTTATGAGGAATGGCTGAGGGAGCTGGGGTTGTTCAGCCTGGAGAAGAGGAGGCTCAGGGGCCACCTTATCACACTCCGCAGGTACCTTAAAGGAGGCTGTAGCAAGATGGGGGTTGGTCTATTCTCCCATGTGCCTGGTGACAGGACGAGGGGGAATGGGCTAAAGTTGCATCAGGAGAGGTTTAGGTTGGATTTTAGGAAGAACTTCTTTACTGAAAAAGTTGTTAGGCATTGGAATGGGCTGCCCAGGGAAGTGGTTGAGTCACCATCCCTGGAGGTCTTTACAAGACGTTTAGATTTAGAGCTTAGTGATATGGTTTAGTGGAGGACTTGTTAGTGTTAGGTCAGAGGTTGGACTGGGTGATCTTGGAGGTCTCTTCCAATATAGATGATTCTGTGATTCTGTAACAGGCTCTTTACTTTTAATAGCAGAAGAAAAAGAATGAAGTTTCAACCATAAAGAAGGTGACTATAACTGTCATCAAACATTTCAGTCCCCTGACTGATTTTGCTCAGTGCAGAAAAATGTGAGTTCCCGAACTTATCTTTCCTAAGATTGTCTCATTATTATTATTTCTTTTCCAGATGTTTTTCTACAGATATTAGTCTATGTTCAAAGTTCTTTACAGAAATACTTGACACTAGTTTTAAGTGAACTGATGAATTTGTCTTTTCAGATTATCATTCATTAAAAATATATAAAATATTTAAATGTATAAAATATTTAAACCAACTATATGTTTACTGAAGGTTGAAAGTGGGCAAAAGAATGGGGAATAGAGCATTAATATTGCTGAATGAAGCACCTGTATTACTTAATGTCATCATTCCTGAGATTACATGGTTACTATTTATATTTTTTGATTCAGGATAAATTCAGCTCTGATATTAACCTGAAAATTCTAGAATATCAAAAGGAGTATATTTTGGTAATCCTATTATCCTTTTAACAGCATCCCAGGAAGACAGGTGTGGGAGTCATTTTGTCCTAATACTGTTATTATTTGAGGTGATTGCTTGCCATCATGTCAACTTTCAATGAAATTCTGCATATCCCAGTTAGGTGACTGTTTAATGTGTGTTCAGCAAGAAATTAATACAAAATAAAACCTCATAAACATGAAAAGGACTCATTATTGACATAGAACATTGCTCAGCCCTGTACAGAAGGAACATTCTATTTCCCCATGGCTAGGAATCTGCTTTGGGTTTGTTCTAAACACTGCTTGTTTTTTCAGCATACGTGATGGCCCATCATTAAAGTTTCACAGATTCAAAAGAACTTTCTGGGGACAGAAGTAAATAAGTCCTCCAGCACTAATGTATGTAAAATGTAGAGATTAGCACACTTTATAATTATGATCACTTATTTCCCTCCCATTTTTTTCTCAAGTTTGGTTTTCATTAATAAATTAATTTTACCAACAGCATTGAAATACACCTTTAAAAAACTTCTTCGTCTGGGACTCAGGAGTTTGTGTGGAAGAAATGATTGTTTTTTGATGGCCCAGGTTAGAGAGGAAATTTCCTGATCAGAAAAGAGGACTGGGCTGGGAACTGTCTCTGAATGTGGTATATTTGAACAGAGTAGGGAGCTCTCAGAATTTCATTGTTTACACAATCTTCTTTAACAGGGCTCACAGAAGTAAACCATGAAAAACTCAATTCAATCCTTCTTTACTCCTATGGCTGTCTTTTAAAATATCAGTAGTTTTTTTCCCCCTTATTCATTTGGAAATTAGTACAGCATTTGAGTCTGGAAAGCAAAGTAATATTTATTTAATAAAAAGAAAAAAAATGTTTTTATTGGATTTTGTTGTTGGAAAGACAACTTTCAAGAATTATTCAGCTAGACTTTGGTTTGAATTACCTTTTTCAAAACAATACTTTGGAAAAAAAAATGCAGGCAATACTGCATTAAAATCTCATATAGTTTTATTTATACCTTTTCATACATGTTAAGAAGTCTGTTCCTATTCTTTTTCCTCTTTTTTTTTTTTTTATTTTTTAAATTCATACATGCTTAATCAAGCCCAATTCCATGATTCATTACATTTAATAGTCACATTCACATTACATGCTTTTCCAACCATTGCTTTGCTGCCCTCTCTCCATATTCCTCCTGTCCATTTTTCTTATATTAAAAGCACTCCTACAGGAACTTAATTTTGAGTTAAATCTCTTCCCCCACCCCCTTAGGCTGTGAGGCTGAATTAAATAAATCCTAGTAAAAGTAATAAACCACTCCTAGCTGTGGCCTGGTGCTATCGGTTGTCAGGCTGTCAGAGTAAATGTGAGGACTGAACTCACTGTCACTGCTACTGGGGGAAAAAGAATCCAAAAAACCAGGAAACCATCAACATAACAAATGCTGTGTCTAAGACCTGAAAGCAGATGAACTGACAGAGAAAAAGTAGTCTTCCTAACAAACATATTTATTTACACTGTCCTAATAGCAATTGTGGCTTTCATAGTCAGTATTTGAGTATATTTACATAACATTAGTACAACAGTACTGATGCAAACCCATAATGGACATCCCAAGGGACATAACATCCCCCCAGACAAAACCTCCACAACAAAGAGAGGGAAACCTGAAGAACTGTCCTGCCCAACCTCTCTGGGATACAGCAAGTGAACACTGTAACATGGCAGAATTTATGTGTGTGACTAATACAAGGTGACAGCTCAGTTCAGATCTCTCTGCCTGTCTTTAGTGAGACCATTTTAATGAAATGTTTGTTTACTCTTCAAAAGCTGAACTCAGCTTGAAGGGAATGCCTATTTTGTATTTGAGTCTGGTTTGGAAGAGCGAGATATTATAAGTGACTAACAAACCATGGCGTTGTTGAGTTGGTCTCGTATAAGAACAACAACAGCTCAGAAAATAACAGCCACCTCTTTAGTAAGGGCAGCAGATTCTTGCCTTTGGGATAGCGAACATATGAAGGGATCAAGAAAGATATTTTAACAGGAGCTATTTGAACACATTGGTGGATAGGCTATTTTCAACAATTGTTATACTAGATTGGCAATGATGGGGCCCCATTTCCTAAGAAAAATACTTCTGTGCAAAATGTTTATAGCACCTAAATATAATATAGCACCTATAAATGACTGTAAAAAAAAAAAAAGAGAGATTTTAAGAAAGCAATAATAATGGTGATGGGTAGCTGCATACAACAACAAATACAATCCATCTTGTCTATCTTCACAAATGAAAAAAAATATCTAAATAAGATAGGTACATTTCAATTTTTGGAATCTCATTTTATTCCAGAATAAACCAGGTGCAAAATATGAGTGAACACATGCTATGCTGAGCTCTGCCTGTAAACCTGCAGGATCATAAATCAAGGATATCAGCTAAGACTAGGAGCTAAAAAGAAGAATGGAAAGAAAAAAAAATACGGGGATTTAAAGCACATTTTTTTTTTTATCCTCAAAAGACTGAAAAGAAGTTAGCCAGCATGGCATCTGAATTTAGTGTGTGCTTTTGCATGGGAGAGGAGAAAGATGCACAAAGATTAACTACAGAAAATAGCACTGCATGGGGTACAGCTGAATTCCCCATGGGATTCCTGGACGTTCCCAGCATCACAAACCTTTACAGGAAAGAACATCATGCTATGACACAGCCACTGCAATTTTCCAGCAATCCTACCTTTCCTATTCACTCAAATGCATCATCATGTATCTGTACCCTCCTGGAGACAGAGAACCAGGCATCATGATCTTACCCCATGAGCTGCAGCTGTCTACTTTGCCTATGAGATACCTGGTCTTTTCCTCCCTGTCAACACACGTGGGGTTTGTGATTTCTCCCTTGCAACCCATGTTGGCATTCCAATGCAGGTCAGGCTTCCGATTTCTTTCCCTTAAAAAGCTACAACTTCAATGAGCATAACTACAACAGAATATAATATTCTGTTATTTTTTTCAGCATCTCAACAGCTAACACTAATGAGCACAGAACAGGTTCTGCTACTTCCATTAGAAATAGACAAATCATTTAAATAACATCCAGGCCTTCAGACTTAATAAAAACAGATGCTGAGACTCTATTATGTTCATTTAATCATTGATGACTACTCATGTAACATTTATGGCAGTTAGTATTGGTCAAGGTAACTGCAGGTAAATATGACTGTTTTAAGTTTGCTGTACTAGAGTGGTACACATATTTTAAGGTGGAAATGTTACAGATTTCATATTAAGTATTCTGCCTGAGAGTTACCCATTTCATGTTCACAGACCCTTATTATTAATTTCATCATTATCATTCTACACAACTGAGAAAGTTTAATTTGTAAATATTTCCTGGTCAAAAAGATCATCAACCTGCATACCAGTGACATGATTTTCCCCTTCCTTCCCTCCTCCCTTCCTCCCTCCCTTCCTTCCTTCCTTCCTTCCTTCCTTCCTTCCTTCCTTCCTTCCTTCCTTCCTTCCTTCCTTCCTTCCTTCCTTCCTTCCTTCCTTCCTTCCTTCCTCCCTCCCTCCCTCCCTCCCTCCCTCCCTCCCTCCC